>NW_011124053.1:0-428 GCF_000146605.3 Meleagris gallopavo
CCCTCGGACCCTCCCTGACACCATCCCTGCCCCACTCCTCCTCTCTGCAACTCAGCTCTGCTTTGGGGCTGCATTAGTGACGTTGGCTTTGGGAAAGAGGAGCGGGTGGCCATGATGAGGTGGCAGGGTGACTTTTGGGGACCGTATCCTTCCACTGGGGGAGGGCGGGGCCTAGGAGCCGCACATCCTCCTGACAAAGCCAGGGATGGGGGGCACATCACACCCAGCGCCTTAGTTTGGGAGAGGCCAACAACTGTTCATGGGAAGGGGCTGTGCTGAGCTGGCGTGAAGCTCTGACACAAGTCAGAGCCCTTGGCTGATGGTTAGCAGGGGGATTTCCCATCTCAAGTTGGTTGCCCGTGCCAGGGAAAGAACTGGCAGCTGCTTTACCTTTCTTGCCCTGGTCAGAGGTGGCAAAGTGTTTTCTT
>NW_011124054.1:0-483 GCF_000146605.3 Meleagris gallopavo
TTGACAGGCTGGAGCAGTAGCAAGTTGCACCTGTGAGTAAAAACAAGTCCCTTTTAATCCCCAGAGGGAAGAAAACCGCCCAAACAAAAAGGCTGCAGCGGGGCTCTCTCTGGACCCCTGTTGTCTCAGCACAGCTCACAGTCACTTACAGTGCACATAGCACCTACAAAAGCACCACGCTGCTACAAGGAAGGAAAACAAACCCACGACGCTCTGCAGGGCTCCGAGCTCTCAGTGGGTGATGCCTGCTCCGTGTACACCGCATGCACACAAACTGCACCTCATCTCTTCCCATTTATCCCCCACATTTCTGCAGGCATTTAGAGGCACTAAACGTCTCTGAGTGGAAGGCTCGTGGACAAGACTGCATGCACAGGACATTTCTCACTTCTTTGGTGCGAGAGCACTGCTTGTCTACATGACCAATATTTTGCAAACAACCACCAACAACCATCGCAACTAACAACTGAAATGGCATTTCCC
>NW_011124055.1:0-813 GCF_000146605.3 Meleagris gallopavo
ATGGTTGCTTCCCTCATCTTCCCCCCCCCTCTTCAGCTGTTTTTATTACTACGTTTTTCTTACCTACTACGTACTACCTAGAGGCAGAGCTTGAGTGCCTCTCATCATTGCATACCTTTGTTCTGAGTTGTGTAAAATTGTCCTGCTTTGTTTTCAAAAGCCTAGGCTAAAAACTCCAGAGTGCATGTGCTCACTGAAGGGTTGTAGCACCTCGGAAGTGGATAACTTTTGGCTTGGAGGTGTTTTTAGTTTATAATGAGTGTTCTTAGTTTCATAATGAGCAAATACTGTTACAAAGTGTTACACAAAATGAAGGAGAAAGCTCTAAAGCAGGCAGTTGGGATGCTGGCATGATGATGTTACAAATGTGATTAGTGCCATGATGTTATTATTAGTACGGTAAGAGTTTGCTAATAAACAAAAAAACAAAAAAGAAAGGGGAGTGGGAGGAGAGGATTTTGGGACTACAAGAAAGAATATTCCAAGCAGAAGCTGTGGAGCAAGATAAATGGCAAGAGAAAGCAAAGCTGAGAACCAAGAGAGAAAACCAAAGTCACGTAAGCTGCATGATGGCTGCATGATAATGACCCTGACTGGAGGAGGAACTGCCTGGATAAGCACCTGCATGCATGGTGAAGGGTGTCTGTATGGAAAGTTTTGTTGACACGGAAAGGAAGGTGGGAAAGTTACAAGACTAATTTGGGAATCTCTCTAAGGGATGTTAGAACCTGCAATAAATGGTTTGGATAGTCAGTATCTGAGTCTGTGCCTCAGACGCCACAGTGGGGTGGGTGTGAGAGTATGTTAGAGCGT
>NW_011124056.1:0-510 GCF_000146605.3 Meleagris gallopavo
AAGTGACATACATTGCTCATTTTCTGTTGCTTAACTGTCCTAGGTGTCGTGACTGCTGATAGAATCATACCTGCATGAAGGTGTTGCCCATTATTTATATCACCTATAAGGTGATAGATAGGTCTAGAAACAGCGTGTGAATCTTAGATAATTCATACTTAATTAAATAGCCAAAAAAAAATACATATATTTACATTTCTGAAGATGGGATTTTAGAAAAAACATAGTTTAGCGAAAAAAAAATAGTTCTATTAAAATTAAACAGGAAAGGAGAGGGTCTTTTGTACATAGGATTCAGTTTTAAGTGGGTCCTGTGATAATCTGGGAACTGAGAGGAGAGCTGACTTATTACTGTTTAGAGCCAAAAACTTGCATGGATTTTTCATGTGACCTTTGGCGTATTTATTTTTGTCAAGTAGTTTCTTCCAAATAAGAAGGAGCCATGTTTAGATTGTGCTCAGAGATATGTGTTCAGAAATAAATTTGTCTGGAAAGTTCTGATATGCAAAA
>NW_011124057.1:0-397 GCF_000146605.3 Meleagris gallopavo
CGAAACTAAATAATGTGGATACCTCATGATTTTGAAATATGAAGGAGAAGGGAAAAAATGTTCCTACTTTCATTGAAAACTGAAAAAGTCTAAATTATTTCTTTTCATAGCTGCCTTCATGCCATTTTTGGGAGGGGAAAAAAAAAAGAAAAAAAAGAAAAAAAAAGGAAAAGAGGGGATTAAGAGAAAGAAGAAAGAGACAAATTATCTTTGCTTGACTCTGCCTTTATCTTTTTTTTCTTTTTAAATTCCATTTCTTTTGTTTCTCTGATTTAAGTGAAAATAAGTATTTTTGTTTGTTTGTTTTTGTCTGTTCATACAAATTGTGGAAATGTGAAAAATTCGTGTCCAGAATGTAAGGAAGAAAAGGAATAAGCACAGTATTCTAACTTAATAA
>NW_011124058.1:0-1249 GCF_000146605.3 Meleagris gallopavo
CTGGGTGAGAAATTGTACTCTGATAAAGTTACACTCCAAAATCGTTGGAATTGGGAGCATGGAATTATTGGGATGGGAATTTTGGAGGCTGGGAAGCTTTTTGGAGGGGGAGGAAACTACAGGTGGGCGGGAGCGGGGGGGGTGAGAAGTTGATCGGGGGGTGGGAAACTGATGAGAGGGTGGGAATTCTAGGGGGTGGGACCAGAAACTATTGTTAGGGTGGGAAATGGTTGGGAATATTGTCATGTATTTACTCGTTTGTACGTTTCACCATTAAATGTTTTGCGTTCACTTTGCTACACCTCTGCCTGCCATCGTTCATGCAGCACCACAGCCCCTCCAGGCCCCCGTGCCCACCTCTGGGGATGTTGGGGTGGCTGCAGGCAACCAAGAGCTCCAGCTCCTCCACACTGAACATCTCCTTCCCCATCGCTGCTGTCACCACCTCTCTTGTGTCACTAGCAATAGGACTGGAGGGAACGGCCCCAGTTGGTGCCGGGGAGATTCAGGCTGGACGTTAGGAAATGCTGCTTTTCCAAAAGAGTGGCCGGGTGCTGCAAAGGGCTGCCCACGGAGGCGGTGCAGTCACCCACCCTGGAGGTGTTCCAGGAACGTTCAGACGCTGTGTTGAGGGACATGGATTAGTGAGAACTGTTGCTGACAGGTGGATGGTTGGACTGATGATCCTGTAGGTCTTTGCCAACCTTGGGGATTCTAGGATTCTAACATCTTGCTAACTGGCCTGCCATGCCTGTTACCACCTTCCGGACCTGCTACTTCATGCTGGCAGACAAATTTCTTTGCTGCTTTCCTCCCTGCCCCAGTTGGAGGAAAGTCATCATCTCCACTTGACAGGCTGGAGCAGTAGCAAGTTGTACCTGTGGGATTTTCAGGTCCCTTTTAATCCCCAGAGGGAAGAAAACCGCCCAAAACAACAAAAAGGCTGCAGCGGGGCTCTCTCTAGGACCCCTGTTGTCTCAGCACAGCTCACAGTCACTTACAGTGCACACAGCACCTACAAAAGCACCACGCTGCTACAAGGAAGGGAAACAAACCCACGACGCTCTGCAGGGCTCCGAGCTCTCAGTGGGTGACGCCTGCTCCGTGTACACAGCATGCACACAAACTGCACCTCATCTCTTCCCATTTACTCCCCCCCACATTTCTGCAGGCATTTAGAGGCACTAAACGTCTCTGAGTGGAAGGCTCGTGGACAGACTGCATGCACAGGACTTTCTCACTTCTTGGT
>NW_011124059.1:0-620 GCF_000146605.3 Meleagris gallopavo
GCACTTATGCTACATCCTGCTTGCAGAGGCTCATTCGGCGCAGCCTGAGCTCCCGAGCAAGAAGGAACGGCAGCAAAGCCCTCACCCAGCGAGGCCACGCACCGCTACGTCTCCAGCATCGCATCCCAGCAGGGCGCTCGCTCCTCCCTGCTGAAATACACCTCTGCAAAGGGCACAGGCTCCTGCAAGCCAAGAGCTCCTCGCTGGGAACAGCCAAGGCCCAGGGAAGCAGCTCACAGAGGAGAGAAACTCCAGTCTCAGCAGCTTCTCTGCCCCCAGCACACAAATGCTGGACGAGGGCATCCCGCTGCCCCCTGCACTCCCATCTCTTGCCCCTTGCCCTCTCCTGGCTGCTTGCCCAAGCAACCTGAGATGGATGCACGGTAGCCTTTGGCTGCTCTCCTCCAGCACCGATCACAGGTGAAAGGCAGATGTTCAACTGGAGCCTGCTGGGACAAGAGAAATGGCAGGGGAGGTGTGCTCCCTCCTCTCCCTTTCTTTCTCTCTCCCACCTTCCTCCCTTGGCCTGGCACGGCAAGGCAGTGAGCAACGCTCCCAGTATCACCCCTGACTACATCAGATCAATGATCACAAAACCACCTCGAAACGGGGGGATGAAA
>NW_011124060.1:0-461 GCF_000146605.3 Meleagris gallopavo
CAAACAGCTTCCCAGCTTGAATAATTTCAACACCTGTATGAGCTGGCTGTCTGGACTGCAGCACCAATTTCACTTTTGTTTATACAGCATCACCATAGAAAAGGCAGCCGCTAAGCAGAAACCGTATACTTGCTTCTAAAGGTAGACACTAAAGAGATCAGAGCTGAAACTAAATTTAACATTTGAGATAACATGTCCATCACAAAACTGCAATTTCATTTCTATGTTTAAAATCAATAAATCTAGTTATGGTCCTCCATCACATAAAATGAATTCAATGTTCCTCCAATTTCTATCACATAATGCTAGCATAAGAAGTAACATGTTCTTTAAAATACCTGATATAGTACTATTTTTAATGAAACTATATGCTTTTTTTTTTAAAAAAAAGTATTTAAGAATTACTGGTACATCAACATAATAAAGGAAATAGACAGCACTGTGATAATACAGAAAACTGT
>NW_011124061.1:0-304 GCF_000146605.3 Meleagris gallopavo
ACCATGGGGCCACCAAAACCCCAAAGGCAGAGGGGGAGTGGGGCCACGTCGTGGGTATGGGTCCAATCTAAAGACGTTTGGGGGTCCATGTAGGGAGAGATCAAGTTTCAGGGACCCCTGCAACCTCATATGGACCAGGCTCTGGGTTTACCCAAATCCATAAGGGGTCTGGCTTTGGGGTTCCCCATGGGAACAGGTCTGTTCCCCAGATCCTCACAGGGATGGGTCTTGGGGGTTCCTCATATCCCCCACAGGAACAAGGTCTTAGGGTCCTCCAGGGCCCCACTAGGGACTGGTTTGGGGA
>NW_011124062.1:0-512 GCF_000146605.3 Meleagris gallopavo
GAAATGCTCAGATAGAACGGAAGTGGTTCCAAAATCCAGCAAGAACACTTCAGAATGTTCTAAACCTTCCACAACTTGACGTATCTGCTGGGTATGTAGGAAATTAATGCCTTTCAACTATCAATCATGGAGGCATTGCCGCCAGCTTACAGTCCAAGTAGTGAACCACAGTCCACGTATTGATGGCTACAGTTCTTCTGTTTGTAGAGTACAAGAGGGTGTTTGACTAGAGCTGACAAGATCATGGAGGAATGGGAAATGTAAGTGCAGAATTGTGGGGGCTCGTTAGTTAACCCAGACCTAACCCTTAGAAAGGGCTAGTCAAGTATATATCGAGTACGTCTACAGAAAGGTACTAAAGGAAACAGACAGCCAGATATCTGTCATTTCTCAGTCAACTGACGCGAGTGCTGGGAGTCTTAAGAGAATGGATTCCAGAAAGTAGAAAGGTTTTTGTGTATCCTTATTAGCATTTCCTACTTCTACTGTCAGAGTACATGAGGCACATGACC
>NW_011124063.1:0-436 GCF_000146605.3 Meleagris gallopavo
CCCTGCAGCAGTGAGTTATGAGAAGAGGTCTCACACAGATTAAAGATGAAGGTTAAACTTCAAGGCATGAATTTGTTGAAAAAGTGTCACTGATGAACTAAAGTAAAACAAACAGACAACACACTAGGTCTGGAATATCTTTATTCATCATTATGTATTTCTGGTTAACTAACAAATTTCAGGAAAAACGAATGTTATAAGGAAAAAAAAAAAGCAGGGTTATTTCTCTTATGAAATGTTGGAGAATATATTGGGAACAGCTATGAGAAGATGTTAAGGAAAAAGCAAAGGTAAAATCTTAATGAGTTTTTAAGCTTTTTACCAAAAAATCTTAATTTAATGGGATAATTTAAGAAATGAATAATAGACACCTTTGGTTTTAAAATATTCTTTTGGATATTTTATTATTCCTTTGCTTCCCTGTCATCTCTCACTG
>NW_011124064.1:0-466 GCF_000146605.3 Meleagris gallopavo
CACCAATGGCGCTGGCCCTCATCCTGGGTGAGGGACAATGGGGACGTGGTGCCACGGGGGTTGGTGGCCCTGTGTGGGACCAGGACCGTGTCCCTTGCAGGTTGGTGGCTGGTGGCAGCGAGCAGGGCACAGCAACGTGAGTACGGGGACAGGGGGAGAATGGGGAGAGAGGGAGGGGAGTGTGGTGAGGGATCATCAGAGGGGCACAGGAGGGTGTGCAGGGACAAGGCTGACTGCTGTGCCCTGTCCCAGTGCCCCCACCCTCCCTGTCGCTGCACCCCAGCCAGGGGGTGTCCCTGGGGGACACTGTCACCCTGCGCTGCCACCTGCCCCGAGTGCGAGCCCATGTCCAGCTCTGGTTGAATGGAACTCTGAGATCCGACAAGGAAAAGACAAGGAGCAGGATACAGCTGAGTTCTCCTTTGCTGTCACAAGCTGGAAGATGCCGGGGACGTATCAGTGTCGG
>NW_011124065.1:0-482 GCF_000146605.3 Meleagris gallopavo
ATACTTAACAATTTTTTTGCTTTGGTCTTCCCTGATAACTGCTCTCTGCACAGCTCTCAAATATTTGGTTTGGTAGGAGGGGGTCGGGGATGTAACATCCCTTCCAATGTAAGCGAAGATCGGGTTTGTGACCACGTGAGGAACCTGAACATCCACAAGTCTATGGATCCCAATAAGGTACATCCAAGAGTCCCTTAGAAATTGGCTCATGTGGTTGCCAAGCTACTCTCTATGATATTTGAAAAATCATAGCAATCAGCCGAAGTTCCTGGTGACAAAAAAAGAAAGGAAATATCATGCCAATTTTACCATACCAAAGAAATGGGTAAAAAAGATGACCCCGGGAACTACCAACTTGTCAGTCTCACCTCTGTGCCAGGGAAGAGTATGGAGCAGATCCTCCTGGAAGCTATGCTAAGGCTCACGGAAGGCAAGAAGGTGATATGGGAGAACCAGCACGGCTTCACCAGGGCAAATCCTGC
>NW_011124066.1:0-639 GCF_000146605.3 Meleagris gallopavo
CTAGGATTTCCCCAAGTCCAGTCATAAACACGGGAGGGTTGGGCCACTGTCTGCTTGTTCCAATGGAGCTTAATGCACTCCTCTTGCTTAGCTTGCTCAACTTGGGGATTAAGGATCATCTTGAAAAGTCTCGTTCTGATCAAGTGGATCACTAGCACAGCCAAACCTCTATCTGTCCACCAGGGACGCTGGCTGTTCTCAGCCTCATCCTGACTTGCAGGAGAACTGCCTTTGCCCTCCCTCATTCTCGCTGCCTACAAAACAGCTGCCATACGCCCTGTGGTATGCACGAAGGATCATCAACACAGAGGATAACGTGGGATGGATAAGGGAGGTATTACACACAGAACACACCCCAAAAAAGACTCCCTTTGCTTCCCTGCACCATCAAATGTAACATCCATACCTGGCTTTGGCACTGAGTTGACGAGAGCCTCAGGAACTTTGTTAGTAATCAGCTCCACGCACTCGCCAGGAAAGAATCCCACCTGTAACAAGAACAAAAAGAGAGGCCAACTATTACTTGCAGCATTTCCCAGGTCTGAACTGTTAAACCAAAGCAACACAACATTTTTCCTTGGAATGTGCTTGCCTGATAGTCTTGCTCTGTAAGACTACCCAGCAGACAATGGCCTGCAT
>NW_011124067.1:0-368 GCF_000146605.3 Meleagris gallopavo
GGGGACAGAGCGTCCTTACTGCCATGCAAAAGTGAGTTTCTTCAGTCCTCTGTCATGAAGGAGGAAGGAGGAATGAACTTTGAGTATTACTTCTGAGGTGCAGTGCTGCAGGGGATGCCAAGGAAGCCACTGCAGAAGCGTTGGAGAGGCCGACAGCGGCAGTTGGTGGCAGCAGTGAGGCAGAAGTCTGCATATAAATGCTTAGAGTCGAGTGAATTCCTTTTAGAGACCAAAAAAACGTGTCTCAACTTTTGCACCTGATAGCGTTTTTGTTTGGTGATGCACCCCTGCTCTGCCGAATGTAGAGCTGTCAGGCAGGCTGGAGTTCTTCTGCTGCCATCTGAGCAAGAATGAGTAATTTTTTGTTG
>NW_011124068.1:0-736 GCF_000146605.3 Meleagris gallopavo
TGGGGACTGCCATTGCTTCCTCAGTCCCACACACCCCTTCCCATCCCACACTGCCATGGGAGATCAGGTTCTGGACCACCTGAGGACCCAAACATCCAGGAGTGTTTGGGTCCTGACGAGATGAGTCCCAGAGTTCCGAGGGAATTCACCGCTGCAGTCACCGAGCCACTCTCCATGGTATTTCACAAGTCGAGGCAGTCAGGTCAAGTCCCTGGTGAGGAGAAAAAAGGTGACAGCACACCTCTTAGGAAGGATAGAAAGTGTGACGCGGGGAACTACCAGCATGTCAGTCTCACCTCTGTGCTGGTCACGGATCATGGAGCAGATCATCCTGGAAGTGACTCTCAAGCACACATTCCAGTGCGTCACCACCCTGTGCGTAAAAAGCTTCCTCCTAATAACCAACCTTAACCTCCCCTGTCTCACTTGAAAACCATTTCCCCTTGTCCTATCGCTATCCACCCTCCTAAACAGCCGTTGCCCCCTCCTGCTTATGCGCTCCCTTCGAGTCTTGGAAGGCTGTCATGAGCTATCTCCAGAGCTTTCTCTTCTCCCACACAAACAATCCCAGTTCCCTCAACATTTCTTTCTAAGAGAGGTGCTCCAGCCCTCTGATCATCTTCGTGGCCCTTCTCTGGACCTGCTCCAAAAGCTCCACATCATTCCCGTGCTGGAGCCCCAGGCCTGGACGCAGTGCTGCACAGTGGGGGCCCGCACCAGAGCCGAGTCGACGGGG
>NW_011124069.1:0-711 GCF_000146605.3 Meleagris gallopavo
CTCACTTTCTTCCTCTATATCGTCCCTGGGGGGGGCAGACGGGATCGCTGAAGCCCCTGCCTGCGAGAGGCCGTAAGTGCGGAGCGGAGCTGGTCCTCCCGAGGAGGGTATCGGAACGTAATCCCCCCCGACCTTTAAGTCGCCTAGCGTCTTCGGGCAGACTTTCTAACTGGCGCAAAGCTGAGGCAGCTTCCTGCCGTTCTAACCTATACCTCCTGATACAAGTTATCACATCTCTCCAGGGCTTCATTAGTTTTTTAGTCCCCTTTGTTGTCATCAATTACCTTATACCAAAGGACATCCCCTAACTTGTGCCATTCCTTCTCTCCTAGAACATCCTGAGAACGAGCAAAGAACTCTTCCCCTTTACCATAGGCTAGCAACCCAGGCAATTGCTTTAGAGTCACAGACTCTACCCCTCGCTTCTCTAAGAAGCATCTTAAAAAATCTAGGGCTACCTCACTTTCCATGGTGCACTGCAATCCGCGTCTCACCGCACGCAGCGTTCACTGTCATCGGAGCTCCGTTCCGTGCCCTCCGGATCCCGTGCAGACCCCTTTTGGTCGGTCTAGGCGATGCTGCCCCCGGCTCGGCCGCTGCGATGCCGGTGCGCTTGTCCGTCCGCTCCCAAATCAATCTTCCATCAGGTCCTTCGCTGTTCGGGCGCCAATTGCCGCGGATAGCGTCCTAATCAGATTGTTCTCAAGCGGG
>NW_011124070.1:0-408 GCF_000146605.3 Meleagris gallopavo
TCAGCCTGCCCCTCCTCTTGCTCCTCCTCCTGCTCCTCCTTCCGATCCACCTCCTGCTCCTCCTCGGCTCTTCTTGACATTTAGCAGGGCCATTTCTGACACTTTTCCTTCCTCTCTCCCAACTGCCTGACAGCACCTGCTGTCCTCTTTGTCCTCCCTTTGTGATACGTGCTCCCAGGCACCTCCAACTCACGTGCTGGGCTCAGATTTGCCCTGTGGCAGTGCCACGCAGCTGGATCCAAAGGACTGCATCTGCCTTGGGGCCGCCCTGGTTTCTCCTCAGAGGCCACCTTCAACCTCCGGGGACAGCACCTGGGCACCTGCACTCTGTACACGTGCATACGAACACACGGCTTGTAACATCTGAGCACCTCCTGCTCCAGAGGGAGCATCCAAGCGCTCCGAGCC
>NW_011124071.1:0-427 GCF_000146605.3 Meleagris gallopavo
GGATCCCCGGAAGGAATGAAATGTCATCAAAACGTTCCAGTGTTACTGTCAGATCATGTGTAACACCCGGCGATGGTCTGCATGGGACTGACGGAACATTGGACGGATCTGCACCTCATGACCGTATGCCTCCGGTAACATCATCGAGCGCTGGCCCATAGAAGGATGTCAACTTTCACCCATCGTCACTCATCTTGAAATTTTCCAACGTGTGGCGATGAAATTGTATAAGCGTCACGGTGTATCGGATCTCTGTATTAGGGAAAGCTCACCCTTTTAGTCAACCTAATCATTGGTTCACGCCGTGAAGGGTGGAATGTATGGGGCTGCTGAATCACGGCCTGAAGCTTTGATTGATCACCTGAGGCGAGCAATGAGTCAGCCACGGGAGCACAGGTGAAGGCAATTCAGCTGTGCTGCAGGAGGG
>NW_011124072.1:0-363 GCF_000146605.3 Meleagris gallopavo
AAGAAGTTCTTACGCACATTCGTGCAAAACTTCCTATGCTGCAGCTTATGTCCGTTTCCCCTCGTCCTGTCTCCACGTACCACTGAAAAGAGACTGGCCTCACCACTATGGCCGCCACACCTCAGATATTTATAAACCTGGATCAAGGTCCCCTCTCAGTCGTCTTTTCTCAAGGCTAAACAGACCCAGTTCACTCAGCCTTTCTTCATTGGGGAGATGCTCCAGGCCCTTCACCATCTTTGTGGCCCTCCGCTGGACTCTTTCCAAGAGATCCCTGTCTTTTTTGTACTGGGGAGCCCAGAACTGAACACAGTACTCCAGATGAGGCCTTACCAGGGCAGAGTAGAGGGGGAGATCACCTCC
>NW_011124073.1:0-577 GCF_000146605.3 Meleagris gallopavo
GACGAGACCCCTAAGGTCACGTCAGGAGATGTGCCATGTATTTTCTGCTCTCTTTAAATAGCCAACATCACAAGTCCCCACGTTACATCCAGAAATCTGTATCGCATGTGTGACACAGCATAGTGCTGCCTCTGTCCATGAGGACACTTGGTCATTAGGACACACAGGCAGAGAATCCAAGGCCTGGGGTCAAAATTGGCGTTAGGTTCTGTAGTCACCAGGCTGTGTGCCTGAGCTTCAGCAGAACAAAGGTGTCCCATGGGTTTTGTTCCTGTCATGATACAGCCTCCTGTTGTGGCTGTAAGTGAAGCTTGTTTTATCCAGATGAAAGGAAAGAACTAATGGAGCACTGATCAATGGCTCAGAACTGCAAACAAGTCAAGGATTCTTCAAGGAAAGGTGATATGCCAAGTTGAAGCGCTCCATCTGACAGAACAGCCAGCTGGTCCCAGCTTCACGGGGCATTTCCCATAAATAAGAGAGCTGTTGTGGGTTATCTCTGAAAGGAGCAGTTCAGTGTTTGCTTTGGGAACTGCCCAGAGAGCAGCCAGCTGGAAGAGCTTCCTGTGGGCTGATT
>NW_011124074.1:0-1002 GCF_000146605.3 Meleagris gallopavo
CAGAAAATTCTCCACTCAAAACCAGTTCCTGCAGATGTACAAAGGAGTCCTTCCAAGTTCACGTGTGCTTACGCTGTGGCCTTCGCAGGAACACGCTGCCTTTGTGCTGCTGGCTCCTGACGGCTCTTCTTCATCACCTTCTGGGCACAGCACAACAGCTTTTCTGGTACAAATCTGGCCCTACATACCTTCCTCCACCCCAAAATGAAGTCTGACGTAGAGCTGTGGCGCACAGATTGGATGCTGACAAGAGCACTCAAGGAGCAGAAGAGGGGAAGAGCGCATACAGACAAGACAGAAAGAAAGAAGAGCAGAAGAGAAGAAGAAGAAGAAGAAAGGATGCAGGTAAGAAAGAAGTGCAGAAGATGAAAAGTGCTATAGAGAAAACGGTTGGATACAGGCAAGACAGCAAAAGCAATGAGGAGATGAGCACAAGAGGAGAAGAGCAGAAGAAGAAAAGACACATTAGAGAACAAGAGCCTTGAGAGGAGTAATTGGTTATACAGGAAAACAATACGCACGTCTGAAATGGTGATTTCTTCAGGAGACTCGAGGGTGTTCCTCTTCAAGAACAAGGACAATACGTAAAGAAATCAGGATGGATGTAATTTGAAAATTCTTTTCAGCTGACCTGGCATCCTGGGGCAAGCTGAACACTAGACAGGACACCAGTACAGAAAGAGAGAACCAACAGCACAGGGGGGTGCCATAGAGAAACTGGAAAGTGACCAAATCTCTGCTCAGATAGAAACCGCTGTGTGAGGAGAAAGCTGATGGCGATACCTTCTGCCAGTGAGGAGCACAGTGGGAGGATGAGGAAGGACTCACACCAGTGCCATAGCCTAGCGCAGAGCTACAATTCCAAAGCGATTATAAGGTTTTATTAACAATGCTGTGTGGGATGATTCAGCTGCTTCAAGCTCAAACAGCTGCAAGTGATTGATTAATCAGTGCATCTCAGCAACCTCAAAACCTGATCGGTAGAAAAAATAAACAGAACGT
>NW_011124075.1:0-550 GCF_000146605.3 Meleagris gallopavo
TGTTAATTCTTTTTCAGGCAGCATGGGATTTCTACCTGCCTTGGTATGCAGCAAAGACACCTGGCTTTGGTTTTATATTTAATACATCTGGAAAGGCAGAGATACTGAATGCCTTCTTTACTTCCGTCTTCAGTGAAAAGCTGGAGGTTAGTGAGAGGGTCTGGGGAATGGGAGACTTCCCTTTAGTCAGGATAGAGGACGTGCGTGAGCGCCTAGGCAGTACTAAGGTCCACAAGTCCATGGGACCTGATGGGGTGCATCCACGTGTGCTGAGGGAGCTGGCGGAGGTCATTGCCGAACTGCTCTCCATCATTTTTGAGAGGTCTTGAACAACAGGGGAGGTCCATGAAGACTGGAGGATAGCCAATGTCACTCCAGCCTTCAAAAAGGGCAAGAAGGAAGATCCAGGTAATTATAGGCCTGTCAGCCTCACCTCCGTCCCTGGAAAGGTGATGGAACAGCTTGTGCTGGATACCATCTCCAGACAACTGGGAGATAAGGAGGTTATCAGGAGTAGTCAGCATGGGTTCACCAAGGGGAGGTCGTGCTC
>NW_011124076.1:0-1645 GCF_000146605.3 Meleagris gallopavo
CTAAAAGCATCTGTTGTACAAATCTTAGTGGTCTTTCAAAATCAATGTATCAGAATACATTAAAGTTGAAGATCTCTTTCAAGGCAGTGAGAGATTAACACAGAATGGGTCCCTCCGGGATTTATTTCCAGGTTGCAGAAAGTTGGGCTGCAGACCAAACACATGTTTGTTCTATTTAGGTTAACAGTACTTCTTGTCATGATACTATGTTTGCCTTGTTTCCTTTCTCACACTTAGATAGTATTGCCAATTGAGGCCTTGATTGAGTTATAATGATTGTATTATTAATATAATTGGTGTTCTATAGCATGGTAGAAGTTGTCGGTATCTTCAGTGACAATCTCAATGTACTGCGTCCCCTTCTAAAGGGCACCGATCCTGCCGCTTGCATTTTGGTGACAACAGAGCAGCAGCATCTTATTGAAACTCTTGGGCACCTTATTGCGATACAGGTTGTCGACCGTCGTGAGCCGTCTCTCCCCATAGATATCACTATCCTAAGCGGCCACAAGCAACTGCTGGGTGCACTGACGCAGTGCAAAAACAAAAAGAGGGAGAGACCAGACATAAAGGTGCTGGAACGGCTGTTTATGAGCCTTCAAGGATACGTAAGACATAATCCGTGTTTCCGTTACAACACTTCAGAACAAAGTGCATGCTTGATAGAACGACTAAGCGTCTCCTTGCCACGGGACCCCCAAGAGCTGGATCTCCTGGGTTCCCAGGCAATAGGAAACGCTTCAGCGGGATGGAATCAAACATGCTTTTGCTTCGGACAATCGCACCAGGGCCTTAGTGCTCGGGCAAGTATCCTTAAGCAACTGTGGGACTATGCGGATAACCCTTTTTTCGACGCAACAGGATGGACGGTGGTCTCCCCCCATAATGAACAGGAATTCTCGGTATGGGGGGCATATTGCGGTTACAGCAACCAACCCGGGGAAGGAGGTAACCTACGACCGTGGTATGGATATGGAGCAAGCTTTTCTGAAGACGATTCACAGAATCACAGAATCACAGAATCACAGAATTGTAGGGGTTGGAAGGGACCTCTAGAGATCATCGAGACCAACCCCCCTGCCAAAGCAGGTTCCCTACACCAGGTCGCACAGGTAGGCGTTCCCAACATGCGCTGTGGAATAATGACTCGGCTAAGGCCTTACCCCCGGGTGTATTTTTAATATGCGGTGACCGAGCTTGGGCAGGCATTCCTGCCAATGTCCAAGGAGGACCTTGCTATCTTGGACAATTAGCACTATTCGCTCCCCAACATCGTCAGTGGCTTAATGTCGTCTCTGGTCTGCATAAGGCCAGGCAACGGCGGAGTATACGCCGCCTGACACCAGACTGCAACGATAACGTTGATTTATGGTCAGCTACTGCCCGGGTGTTCGCTTCGGTTCTCACACCAGGCGTAGCTGCGGCCCAAGCGTTAAAGCAGTTAGAAAATCTAGCATGTTGGTCAGCGAAACAGGCTAACGAGACCACCTTAGTTCTGACATCTATGTTATCTGATATCAATAGTCTTAGGCATGCTTTGCTACAAATCGCGCGGCAATTGACTTTCTGCTTTAGTACAAGGGCATGGCTGTGAGGACCTTTGTAGGGGAGTGGTGTTGGGCCTTTAACCTTTCGGACCATAGTC
>NW_011124077.1:0-467 GCF_000146605.3 Meleagris gallopavo
TTTATTCTATATTAGTGCAAAGCAGGAAGCAAAGTGGGGGCTCTGCACTGAGGGCCACGGCTCCGTCCCCTCTGCATTCACCACATTAGGATCACAGAATCATTAAGCATGGAAATGATCCTTAAGATCATCAGTCTCAATTAAGATAATCAGTCGGTCGAGTCCAGCCTTCTATTCCGATCACCAGTTGATCAATGAAAATTATGAATTGATCAGCAAGTCCAGCTATCAGTGAAGATCTATTCATTATCGAGTGCAACCGTCAACGAAGAGCACTAATTGATCTTCAAGTCCAACTGACAATTAAGACCATCAGTTGATCAACCACTGACGAAGATCATCAACTGGGCATCAACTGCCAATTAAGATCACCAACAGGTCATCAAGTCCAACCGTCAATTAAGATCAACAGTCATTGAAAATCATCAATTAATATCAAGTCTGTCAGTGAAGAGGACTAATAGATC
>NW_011124078.1:0-498 GCF_000146605.3 Meleagris gallopavo
TTTTTGTTATAAATTTAAATTTAAATATTTATATATATAAACATTTATCAAGATTAATGTTTAGGTTGCTTTTTGAAAAAATAAAATGAATTTAAATTGATAAGCAGTCACTAAAATATTCTAGTTAACTATACAGAAAGTATCTTTTTTTGTTGTTTTGGTAAAAACTGCAGATCCCAATGTACCATTATTACCTTTCTAGGACCTGAACTACTCTGAGACAAAAAAAAAAAAAAAAAGGAATAAAATTAGGGGGGGGGGAGGTGGGTGGGAGTCAAAGCTACTGTATTGCTGCACCAAAGTTTCATCCCAGTGGATCAAACATTTCTCGGCCTTCTGGCAATGCAGAAGCTTTTTTTCCTTCAACTTCAGTCAATCTGCAGTCCTACTTCAAAAAACAGATAGCTTTCAGAGGACAGAAAGTATTAACATCAGTGTTGTCCAATACAAGGGAAGGCAGGATACAAATTCTGCTTGATTCCTCATATAGAAAGGGGA
>NW_011124079.1:0-721 GCF_000146605.3 Meleagris gallopavo
CTTAGCGATTTTTGAATTGGCAAAGTCCTCTCCCTTCTATGCACAAAACACGTTTTCACAGGCTCCTGCTGCTACGAGCACAGAGCGATTTTAAACCCAAACAAAACCACCTCCATTCGCGCTTATTTCACTCCCTTATTAAGACCCCGCTTAACCACTCAAGCGGCAAACGGTGGCTCACCACCCTTCAGTTATGGCCCAATATCGCCTTCCTATCCTACTTTTGACCAAGGCATTTTCAAAGAACCTGGGGTTATCCCGACTGAGGCCGTGTTGACCCTCTGTCCTCAAGAACACCACGTCCTCAGGCGAAAGAACATTTTGGATTAGCGCGGTGAGGCTGGCTCTACGTCAGACACTTCCAAATCGACGCAAAGGTTATCGCCTTGGACGCGTGAACACCACCGACCTGTAGGAAACGGTCCACTGATTCTAATGGTCGACTGATTCTAATGGAACTAGCACGGCTAGCAGCGCCAAAGGGATAGAAATCGCGCGCGGCAAGCGCCCGCGACTGCCACCAAGCGCTTCGGCGTCACACGCCCGCCTCTACACGCGCGCACACACCACACGGGGGCGCTGGGAAGCTAGGCGAGCCAGACGGCACCAGCAACCCAGTACGCGCGCCACGGCAGCCCCGTGGCGCCGAAGGAGCGCGGGGTTTTAGACGAGGCGCTGCAGCAGCGAGCATCACCAGCCAGAAAGGCCCGCCCGCCCGCCC
>NW_011124080.1:0-440 GCF_000146605.3 Meleagris gallopavo
GCCTTCCCTCAGTTCCCTACGCAACGTGACCTGCGAGCTGAGGTGCCGGCGAGCACCAGGGGAGCCTGGCACGCTGGCTCTAAGAAAGCGTGGAGTGTGGAGCAGGGTGGGTTCCCGTGGCCAAATTCCATGGCCGCCCTGCAGGGATGGGGACTTGATGATCCTATTGGAACAGATAAGCTATCCAGTTTTCTTGGCCCACCCCGAGCCAAGGCTTTCCACCTCACATGTTTTCAAGTAAAGTTTGCAGGACTAAGGTATACTTGACTTGGGAGGCTCAAGCTCCAGGTGAAAGTAAGGAATAGTATAAAATGGCATGAGAGAGAAGGAATAGGGGGGGGTGGAAGGATGGCATCCGCAAGTGGGGAAGCAGGGGCTGCAGCCACCAACATACTCACGTGGGAAAGACGATGACTCGGCCTGAGGAGGTCAGGGAGGCC
>NW_011124081.1:0-480 GCF_000146605.3 Meleagris gallopavo
ATTCTGGTGAATTGAGAAACCCCAACTCATGGACAGCACTCAGCACAAGCCTGTTTGGGAGCCTACCTCTTCTTTGGGCATCACACGTGGTCAGAAGGGTGCATTTGGATCCAGGAAACTCCAACGAAGCGCCAACGGGCAACATGGAAAAAAAAAGAAGAAGAACAGATCAAAAGGGCAGAAAACGCTGCTGAATCCAAACAGAAAAGAAGACGACGTTGTCACATGGCACTGACATTCCATCAGCACTGGGGAGACCTGAAGATTAGGAAAAGAAAAGCACCCAGTGAAAGCAACGTGAGCACGAGGGACATCCGACACCAAGCCCAGAGCACCTCAGCGAGCGTGTTCAACAGGACACGTCTGGGATCAACGTACCTCGGCACAGAGACTAAGCGTTGGATATTTTCATCCACCTCCGGCTGCGGTTTCCTGCTGCTTCCACCAAGAGCCTGGCTAAAGTCCTGGCACCGCTCGCAA
>NW_011124082.1:0-682 GCF_000146605.3 Meleagris gallopavo
ATGAAGAAAGGCTAAGTGAACTGGGTCTGTTTAGCCTTGAGAAAAGACGACTGAGAGGGGACCTGATCCAGGTTTATAAATATCTGAGGTGTGGCGGCCATAGCGGTGAGGCCAGGCTCTTTTCAGTGGTACGTGGAGACAGGACGAGGGGAAACGGACATCAGCTGCAGCACAGGAAGTTTCACACGAATGTGCGTAAGAACTTCTTCACGGTGAGGTGACGGAGCACTGGAACAGGCTGCCCAGGGAGGTTGTGGAGTCTCCTTCTCTGCAGATATTCAAGTCTCGCCTGGACGCCTACCTGTGCGACCTGGTGTGGGGAACTGCTTTGGCAGGGGGTTGGTCTCGATGATCTCTAGAGGTCCCTTCCAACCCCTACAATTCTGTGATTCTGTGACTCGGTGACTGAGAGGAAGAGGAGGCAGCGGCTGCAGAGCGCGGCGTCACAGGGCAGCGTTCCGAGTGCCCCCAGCTCGGCGCTCCAAGTCTTTTGTGGTTGCACTCAATCAATAAGCGATCACAATTATGGATTCACAAAGATTCCATGAGCTGCTGCATGACTTCTGGTCCAGAGTAGCATCTCTGCAGATTGTGTTTTTTAAATCAGGACACATTATGCCTGTTGTGTTTGCCATACTGTGCTTAACAAAGTCACCCTCGGGAAATGGTTTTGATTTTCCTG
>NW_011124083.1:0-532 GCF_000146605.3 Meleagris gallopavo
GTGCCTGAAGCAACTGTTTTTAGAGGGTGTGTTTTCTGAGTTTGCTTTCTTTTGTAATATGATTGCCAGAGTAAAAGAAGAGAAAAATGGAGAAGTGAAAAAGGAAAAATAATTAAATAAAATCAACTTTTCTAGCACTTCACACGCAAAAATTGTGTTAATCCCAAAACCAGGGGCAAATTCATAGTTTACAGTGCTGAAAAGCTTGTGAGGTTTGTAAGAGTGCAGCCCCAACTGCGTTGAGCTGAGCCAACTTAAACACTTTTTGTAAAACCACAATTTTTTACTTCCTGTCTCTTTTGTAGAGCTAATCATGGGTACAGCGCTGCTAAAAGCCAGGTCAAAAACCAACGGCTAATGTGTTTGATACGAGATTACTCAGCTTTTTGGAGCTTAAAACCCCCTACTTGACCTGTGACTGAACAGCCACTTACCCTGCAAAGCATTCAATTTCTGCCAAACTTTGCCAGTTGAAACAGTTTTACAACAAATGCATCATTAACAGCTCATTCATACAAATCGTTAGGAAAAA
>NW_011124084.1:0-470 GCF_000146605.3 Meleagris gallopavo
GGAATCTGAGTGGCTTCAGTACAGAGATGCAAAGAGTTCTAAAGGACTTTTCCCAGAGAACTTCACACGCCATCTGGAACAGCTCTTCTCACAGGCACAGAATGTGGCATGAAGCTCAGTCAGTAGGTTTTAACCTCTTTGTAACACGGGAGCCCACTTTTGTAGTTCAGGCTGCTAATGGTTTACGGATTGGTGCCGGACAAAGCTTGTTGAAGCATATCAAGATGAGCATGAGTGCAAACAGTTCAGCTAGCAATTTCTGAAGCAGTGCTTCAGAAAAAAAATACAAATAAAACCAGAAATGTCCTTATTTGTTCACATGCACGTGGCACCAGGTTTGTTTGTGCTTTGTCAGAGCTATGGTGTTCCTGTATTTGGTCCTTTCCCATGAAATCCCAAATTAGCCTCCTTGGTACCAAAACCTGAACTTCTCTGCACTGAGTGTACTGTATTGAGTTGCACTGCAGAAA
>NW_011124085.1:0-609 GCF_000146605.3 Meleagris gallopavo
AAAAATCAAAGGGAAGGAAAAATAATAAAAAGGGAGAAAAAATGATCACTGGAACACAAAACAACTGAAGAGGGAGGTGAGGAAACCAATGAAAGAAATTCCAAACCCCATTTCCAGAACAGCTGTGTTCACTGCTTTTGCTCTTCATATTTTCCATTAAAAAAAAGAATAAATGTGTTTTTGAAGAAACTAAAATAAAATTAAAGGAAGAAGTAAGTATAAAGGAGGGGGAAAAAGAGGGACTAGGGGAAGGAAAAGGCAGGTAACACACGGCAAAACCCAAAAAAGAGACAATAAGAATGATATCTACCAGACAATGTAGTTTGTTTACCATAGCGTGTCCAATGCCTGAGTGCTTTGCGGAAAAAGGGGGAAGAAAGGAAATTAAAAAATCGTGAACAGAACGATTGTTAATTAAAATAACTAAAAGCAAAGATGAGTCGTTAGGGTGTTAGTACATTAGTTGGTTAGTAAAAAATGACACATTGCATGAATGGTCTAGTGTTAGTTTTCCAAAAAAAGGACGTGGGGCGCCTGACACACACAAAGTGAGAGAGGACAATATGACCAGGACTCTATGGGGAGCCATGCCATCTACTCTGTAAAGAA
>NW_011124086.1:0-683 GCF_000146605.3 Meleagris gallopavo
AACGTGGAATCAAAGACCACAACAAGGACATCATGTGACCAAATACCAAATCAGACAGACCTGTGTTTCTTCTGTATTACACCTAGTCTTTTAATTATTTTAATTCAGTAAATCAGGCTCAGCATTAAAAGGGACAACTCACAGATTCTGTATCTCTCCTCTATACCCCTTTAACCCCGGTTAATATTTTGCAATCCATTTTTCCTAATACTGTAGATGTCTCAGGTCACAGTCACATGAGTTTCTTCTGTTGTTGCTGCTGCCACCTAACACTTATCATTCTGCTGTAGTAGAA
Source organism: Meleagris gallopavo (assembly GCF_000146605.3). NCBI lineage: Eukaryota > Metazoa > Chordata > Aves > Galliformes > Phasianidae > Meleagris > Meleagris gallopavo. The sequence goes on from NW_011124086.1 coordinate 296, forward strand.
GGGCATCTGGAAGAATTTCTTGTTTGGCACTCACATAATCAAAACTGCAGACCATGTAGTGGTGACATGTGAATTCCTCATTGAACAAAGAAGTATGCACTGTGATGTGCACTGTCTTTTGGGATGAGAAAGAGGTGATCTTTCCAGATTTCCTGGAACCTAGACAGACTACTGATGGTGACTATGTTGAAAACAGCATTTTGAAGCTGAGAATTTGCTCTATGACTTAGTGTTATTGTGCTCTTCACATCTGTGGTCTCCTTGGATATAAAGAGGAAGCATTCCTTTCAGAACAACCTATATTGAAAAAACATCTGAAATGAGTACTAAATCTTTACACATGTCATGGGAAATAAAATACCACAACAGGAAATTTGGGAGCCTGTAT
>NW_011124087.1:0-641 GCF_000146605.3 Meleagris gallopavo
ATGCAGTTGTGACAACAGCAGCAGGTGAGCTGCTAAGGTGGAAACTCGACCTTTTCAACGTAACAGCTGGGTAACTTGTGTCTCCACTTCAATCATTTTGCCCTTCTTTTGGCTCTCCTTTTCATGTGAGTCAAAGTATTAGAGTCTGAATGTGTATCTGTGTCAAACGGAGGTAGGGCAGAGATCAGGAGAAGAAGGAGATGCAGAAGATGGCTAAATTCCCAGCAGAATTAACTTTCTGTTTCTAATGATCAGTGAGAAATTAGCCAGTAGCACACCTGAGGAACTGCCAATCGAGGTTTATCCAGCTAGCTTACCACAGGTGACACCAGCAAGCAAGTACTGAAATAAAAATACTAAGCATGAAGTGCCTTTTGCAAAGAGTTGCCCAAGAATTATAGATCAGTATATACTGCTGGGAGGTTTTTGTCAGGACTGTAGCTATTTCATCAAGGATTCACGTAAGTATGCTGCCATCATTGCCCTCCACTTCTTGAGGGTGCCTTCATACATTGCAGTTGTTGCAGACACTCAAAGATGTGCAAGGTTTGATAGGTAAAAGAGCAACTCCCTCCTTTTCTGTGACAGTGTTTGGGTGTTCCTTAAAAATCCGCATTGAATGTGTTAGACTCTTAAGTCAG
>NW_011124088.1:0-481 GCF_000146605.3 Meleagris gallopavo
GAACAGAGAGGATTGTTTTGATATTTTGCTATTCTGTGTGGAGGACGTGCAGCTGCTGCCATCTTCAAAAGATGAAGATAATTTGTGAGTTAAGAGACCAGACGTGATTGCACTAAAGCAATTCCAGGCAGAGTTGATGGAAGTAAGCTGTAGTGGCAGGTTCAGGAATCAACAGATCATAAAGTTGCAGTGAACGGAGGTTGAAAGCTTAGTATTTCTGTGCTGAGAAAATTACCCAGCTTCCAGAGGAGCAGGCAGACATTGTAGCCATGACACCCACGTGGATTTTTTTATGCATGTCCTTCTCATTGACGTAGGCCCCGAGTCTTCAGAATCTGTAGCCAGAAGTGCTTTAGACAACTGGTGTGTCAGTTTTGGACTTGGCCTTAGGGAAAAAAATAGCCTCGTACCACTCCCTCTCCTCAATTTTGCATGCAGTGCACATCAGTGTAAGAGCCTCTCCAGAGAGTTGTAGAGTTGT
>NW_011124089.1:0-606 GCF_000146605.3 Meleagris gallopavo
AAATACCTACCAGCCCTTAAGTACGCTCAGGGTTCCCTGCTAAAACAGAGAGAGCAGCTCCACAATGGAGGAGAAAAAAGAAAGAAAAATACACTCACTCCATCACCAAAGAACAAGGCATACTCCAAAGGAAGCACTCCCCAGGTTCAGATGCTGCCCCTACTCTTCCCAGCCCTTAAATGGGATCAGGGAGGGGTGGAGCCTGGCTCTGCCCCACTCCACAGCCAAACTGCCCCCAGCTGTGCTCGCAGGGCTGCACCCCGCCCCAGGTGCGGGTTCCACAAAAACAGGAGGGCAAGGGAATGCCCAGGCAAAGGCAAGGGCCAAGAGAACATGGAAGGAAATGCCAAGGGATGACGGCCCAGACAATACGGCAGGGAACGCCAAAACTGAATGCCGACATGAATGTGGCAACACAAAGCCAAGGGGTCATTAGGCCAAGAGAATGGGGCAAGGAACACAAAAATCGGAGGACAAGTCAATGTAATAGTGAAAACAGTGCAAGACCAGAGACAAGCAAGACACAGAACAAAGAGGATAGGCAGCCTTCTGGGCACCATGAAGCGCAATTCAGAGCTCTGGGGGAACCCTATTGTGCCGGGCTCT
>NW_011124090.1:0-656 GCF_000146605.3 Meleagris gallopavo
AGATTATACATTATTTTGAATTGCTGGTGTATATATATATACTATCTGCAGAGTATGTGTGTGTGCCAATAATGTGAATAATACAGCTGATGCAGGGGAAAGTTTGTTACCGAGCGGGTGGTGAGGTTGCTGGAACAGATTGCCCAAGAGGGGCTGTGGATGCCCTGTCCCTTGGAGGTGTTTAAGACCAGGTTGGGTGGGTTCCCGGGCAATCTGATCTAGAACTTGACCTAGCAGCTTGCAGCCCTGCCTGTGGCAGGGGATTTGGATCTGGGTGATCCTAAAGGTCCCTTCCAACCCAAGCCAATCTATGAGTAACGGAATAACTCAGTGCAGATTTCTAAGCTTCCCACAGAGATCACTCACTATAACCTAACATGTCAGTCTTTATCCATTGGCATCTCTCTGGGGGTGGGGAAGACTGACTTAGCTTGCCGACTGGTCTCAGAATCAAGCAGTGTCCTCCCAGTTGTCTGCAGTAGTATTTTTCCCAAAATCCCTTCTCTCTTAAGCCATTTTTATACTTTTTTCCTTATTTTCAGGTGGATCTGGAGTGATTCTAATCACACGTATCTTTGTTCTAGTTTGTGTTGACAGAAAATTGAAAAGTTGCTGATGACTACAATGCAGTTTATCAGTTTCACAGTACCATCCAG
>NW_011124091.1:0-504 GCF_000146605.3 Meleagris gallopavo
GGAAGGGAAGGGAAGGGAAGGGCTTCCTTCAAAACTCAGAGTACTGTGACGAGGAGAACACAGCAACACTGACGCTGCCATCGTCACGGCCCTGCCATCAGGGCTCCAACTAAGGCAGCCAGCTGCCCAGGCACTCTGGCCAAGGCCTTTGTGAAGCACCACTTTGTTCATCCCTGCAGTGATGGGCACGCAGCCCCTACTGACGAGGGAGACATGGCACGCCTGGCCGCTGACATCCACTCCATCCCATAGTGTGGGTCTGGCACAGCTCACGTCTCCCCTGGAACTCACTGGCTGAGCATCTCAGGCTCACAGCCTTCCCCACGCTGCTGCTACGACGTGAGGTCTGTTACCGAGCTGCTGTTTGGAGCTACGTCCTGTACTGCTCTGTGAAGACAGGAGGGCGGCGCTCGCACAAGGTCACACGTGGGTTCTGTGCTGTGCTGGGCTCTCCCCAGCCCGCATCTTGGCCTCGCCATCGTGCGATTGTGCCACTTCTGTTCT
>NW_011124091.1:2490-3073 GCF_000146605.3 Meleagris gallopavo
CATTCCAAGGAAAGGAAACGGAAAGGAAGGCAAGGGAAGGGCTGTCACTGAGCCTCTTACTGTACTTTGTCACCCCTCCAGACCTGCCTCCAGCCGGACCCGGTGACACCGGAGCCCTCTGGCGCTGTCACCATCGTCTGCCACGAGGACGGGGACACGCACGGTGCTGAACTCTGTGCCCCCACCAGCCAGCGTCAGGTGTCACCGTCATGCGGAGGGGACAGAAGGCCCCCCTGGGGACGTTGCACCACAGTTGGTGACCAGCTGAAGGACTTCCCGGGGGAAGTGGGGACGCCGCATCGCAGTGTCACACCCCCAAAGTTGGTGGCATCCCCATATCACACCCCAGTGCTGTGGGCACCCCCACAGCGTCACACCATGAAGTTGGGAACACCTGTGTCACCCCTACGGTGTCACAGCCCAAGCTGGGGACACCCCTCTGGGGACCCCCACAGAGCAGACTGTTCCCAGGGGGTGGTGTGGGGAAGATGTAACTGAGAGCAGTTGGCAAAGAGCTTATGGGACTCTTTGATAGAGCCAATGGCTGTGAAACCTTGGGAGTGTGGAGTGTAAGACAGAGAGC
>NW_011124092.1:0-1140 GCF_000146605.3 Meleagris gallopavo
CGTTTGGGCACAGGACAACGAAAGCAGAGACGGCCTTCCGGTAGGGACACCAATGTCACTTACCACCCTCCAAGGATCAGGGCACAGCCAACGCAACAACTCAGGGGGCCACAAGGACAACAGCATCTGGTGGAGGACTGGGCCCATCTTGAAGGAGTGAAGAGATCTTCCTGTCTTGTAACGTCCACACCTTTCTGAGTAACAGGACACGTTCAACGCGGCAACTCAGGCAGCCCAAAACGCCTACAGCATGTGGTAGTGGAGGCGCCAATCCTAGAAAGAAAGAAAGAAGAAAGCTTCACATGCAGGACTGAACAACGTCGGTTAGAAACACAAACTGGTGATACTAGAAATTCCAACTCATGGACAGCACTCAGCACAAGCCTGTTTGGGAGCCTACCTCATCTTTTGGCATCACACGTGGTCAGAAGAGTGCATTTGGATCCGGGAAACTCCAACAAAGCGCCAACGGGCAACATGGAAAAAAAAGAGAAAAACCGATCAAAGGGGTAGAAAATGCTGTTGAACCAAGCAGAAAAGAAGACGACATTGGGACATGGCTCTGAGAGCCCGTCAGTACTGGGGAGACCTGAAGACGGGGGAAAGAAGAACACCCGGTGAAAGCAACGTGAGCACGAGGGACATCCGACACCAAGCCCAGAGCACCTCAGCGAGCGTGTAAACAGGACACGTCAGGGAGTCAACGTACCTCGGCACAGAGACTAAACGTTGGATATTGGCATCCACCTACAGCTGCGGTTCCTGCTGCTTCCACCAAGAGCCTGGCTAAGTCCTGGCACCGCTCGCGAGGGCCGCAGTGCCACGCTGCAAGCGTTTGGGCACAGGACAACGAAAGCAGAGACCGCCTTCCGGTAGGGACACCAATGTCACTTACCCCGCTCCAGGGATCAGGGCACAGCCAACGCAGCAACTCAGGGGTGGCCAGAAGGGCAACAGCATCTGGCAGAGAACTGGGCACATCTTGAAGGACTGAAGAGATCTTCGTGTCTAATAACGTTCACACCTTACCAAGGAACAGGACACGTTCAACTCGGGAACTCAGGCAGCGCAAAACGCCTACAGAATGTGATGGTGGAGGCGCCAATCCTAGAAAGAAAGAAGAAAGCTTCACATACTGCA
>NW_011124093.1:0-513 GCF_000146605.3 Meleagris gallopavo
AGAATCCCCCCCTACTAAAAGTGCAGTTAGCTCAGAAATCCAGGTTGTTTTGAATTAGCGTTTTTAATGGAAACACAAGCTTGCAGCCAGTGCTGTGAATCTATCCCTGGGCTGTGAGACACTCCTGGCGTGAATTCTCTCTCTGTACCACTGGTTTTGTAGCAGTCATTGTTCCCTTTGCCTCGGTATCCCTCTGGGTTCTCTGTAGGTGTCCGTTTCTGGAATCGTACTTCTCATTGGGAAACACAGCCTTTCCTCTTTGCTTTTGTGTACAGAACACCTGTATTTTATCCTCCTTTACGTGAACTTTATGACAACCTTTGGGCTGCAATAGCCCTGACAATGAAAACACAACTTGCATTTCAAAGTGGCGCTGCTGTGTTTTGTACCAATTTCCAGATCAGTGCTCCTGTGGTCTCTTAGGTAGGACAGGGGTGAAGGGGAGCGGCGTGAAGCTGTGTGCATTCCCTGCTGCGGAGCCGTGCCGGTGGCGGGGGGTTGGTTTGCTTTTTC
>NW_011124094.1:0-532 GCF_000146605.3 Meleagris gallopavo
GTCCGAAGTGCATTGCACTTGTTGTAGTCTGGCAGTACGTTTCCGTGCGCGTTTCCGTGTGATGACCTCTACCTTACAATCACCAATATCACTTAAATCAGCAATATCACATTACCGTCAGAAGTACCATTCTAATTCGAAAAATTAGACCTTTTCAGCTAGAAAAACAACTTCCCTGCAGAAGATCTGTCATTACACCTCGCAAATATCAGCCTTCTCCCTACGGAGACATTTTCTTCAAGACATACCAGATTTCTCCCAAATAGATGACGTTTTTTTCCGGGAAATACCGCTTTTCCGTAGTCTTTTGAAGGGAAAAGATAATCTATTTGCGCCTGGAAAGTTGGAATTTCTGAAAGAAAAAGCCATTTATGGGCCAGAAATGTTATTTCTGAGAGAAAACGAGCTATGGGTCATATCAAAATGGTATATGTGTGAGAAATTGTCATGCTTTGTAGTCTATGTCCCATTTGGATATGTGAAGTAGTATTTTGGTGGAAAATGTGTGGAATTTCAAGAGAACTAGGTAGAG
>NW_011124095.1:0-624 GCF_000146605.3 Meleagris gallopavo
GGTTTTTGGAGAATGCATGTTCCAAACTACAGCCTCATTGTAAGTCCCCTTTATCATGTGACGCGAATGAAGAATGAGTTTACATGGGGCCCGGAGCAGCAGCAGGCTTTTGAACAGATTAAACAGGAAATAGCCCGTGCCGTGGCCCTAGGGCCAGTACGAATGGGACAGGGTATAAAGAACATCCTCTACACTGCTGCTGGAGAGAAAGGTCCCACTTGGAGTTTGTGGCAGAGAGCCTCAGGAGAGACCCGAGGCCGACCCCTGGGATTCTGGAGTCGAGCTTACAGGGGGTCAGAAGAGGGCTACACTCCAACTGAAAAGGAGATCTTAGCTGCGTATGAGGGGGTTCGGGCTGCTTCTGAAGTAATCGGTACTGAAAACGCAGCTTCTTCTGGCACCTCGGCTGCCAGTGCTGAACTGGATGTTTAAGGGAAAGGGTTCCTCCACCCATCATGCTACCGATGCCACTTGGAGTAAGTGGATTGCGCTGATTACGCAGCGAGCGCGGATGGGGAATCTCAACCGTCCAGGAATCCTAGAGGTGATCATGGACTGGCCTGGAGGCAAAAAGTTTGGAACATCACCAGGAGAAGAAGTAGCACGTGCAAAAGAGGCCCCACC
>NW_011124096.1:0-917 GCF_000146605.3 Meleagris gallopavo
CCACAATGCCATTCCATCAAATCCCAGGCTCCTCCCCTACAATGAGCTGCAATTAATCCATGTCACAGAAACCAGTTGCCAATGCAAGGCTTGTGCTGTCAGCTCGCGGCCACCAACAATCCCTCCAACACAGCATTTCTACTGCCAAACCTGACTAATTTCTCACCTGCAGTGCACTTACGGAAGGTATTACTGGTCTCATTGCTGCTGAGAGAGTGGCAAAGGAACCCAGATCTGCCTGACAGCTCTGCATCGCTCGCAGCAAAGCTGCACGAGCAAACAAAAAGCTCTCAGCCGCAGAGATTGAGAAACATGCTTCACTCCTGCCTTGCACAACTAAGGACAGAATCATCTCCACACTGTTTGGCCTCGCCGAGGAATGCACACAGCTCTCAGTACCACCACTGACACACACACTCAGCTCACCCTACAACTGACAACTGCCACTGACTGATGCTCAAAGCCAGAGACCCTAAAGGCCTCCTCAGACCCAGCCCACAAACTCCAAAGCAGAACCCTTCACCCCAAACGGCAATTGGATACAAAGGCAACAGCAGACACGGTCTCTAGTTACCCCCAAAAGGCAAAGAACTCAATCCAGAAAGCAGAGACAAAAGTGCTCAACCCATCCCGAAGATCAGGGCACACAGAGCACCAAAAAGAACACGCCTCCATGCAGAGCCCTGACAGGGGGCAGCCAGGCCTGAAGTGAGGTGAGGGAGGGGTGGAAGCAGGCTCCAGGCCTCAGCCAGACAAGTGAATCGCTTCCACCTGTTCTCCACAGCAGAACCAGGTCTCATGAAGATCAAAGACCAGTCGGCCTGGGGGCGGACCCTGCCGGGCCTAAACTGGCTGGTTGGGTGAGCCCTGCCAGGCCTGATCTTCTTCGCCCTCTGCCTGAGAAGTTGGAGCGATCC
>NW_011124097.1:0-430 GCF_000146605.3 Meleagris gallopavo
TAAATGATATTTGGATGATGTAACCATAGATATTTGGCAATTTTTCAAGTAAGACCTTGTTAAAGTAGGCATTTAAGTTAACTTTTACAGAAAAGGACTTTTTTCACATCAGCAAACTGACTTGTTTTTTCAGGTTTTTTGGTTTCTTTTTTTTTGTTTTTGTTTTGCCTTTTTGCCTTTTGGATGTGAAGTAGTCCTTCCAATTCTGAAACTCTTATATTGAGTTCTTAGAAACAGTAATTCAGTGTTAACTGCCAGTGATAGTATAGCTTCACATCATAGAGACAGGAATGCTGGAAAAATTTCCTACAAAATTTGTTGCGAGAAAGGAAACTAAAAAGGGCCCCCCTTTTAGAGGAAATTGGAAGTCTCTGCAATTAAACTTCGTGGTTGACTTGATTTGTTGTTTTAATCATATATTGATTTACTG
>NW_011124098.1:0-737 GCF_000146605.3 Meleagris gallopavo
CATGCAATGTCACCTCTTGAGCAGGGCAATGCTTGGAAATCAGCTGGCTGCAACAACTGCCCGCCCATCACTAGCTGCAGCTTGTGCCTGACTGCCATGGCTTCTGTCAGCAAGTGCCCCCAGGTCCCCTTTTCCCCCACAAGTGTGCTGACCGTCCGCGTCCCCAGCTGAGCACCTGGCTCTCTGACGTGACTTCAGTGCGGTTTGCTGAAACACCTGCTGGGTTTGGCACACCAAGCAATGCACGGAGCAATGAGGCACAAGTTGCACTCTATGAAGTCTGCGCTCTGCTTCCTTTTTAGGTCTGACATGAAGGCGGGGGCCGGCAGCAATTTTGCAGGTGACGAATGCCTTTTCATCATCCCACTGAAACATGGGATGGAATCTCAACAAGAACCCATTTTCCCTGGATACAGCCATTCAGAAGGGCACCGCTGGAGCTGGAAACTCCTCCCCAGCCCAGCTTTTCTGCTGAGACACCTCCCAGCAACCACCCAGCACCAAACCCAGCTCACCTGGTCACTGCTCAGCCTAAGCTGTGCCCAGCTCACACACACGCCGCAGCGGTGCTTCCAGTGGGCTCTCACAAGGTAATCTCTCGAGAAAAGCACAGAGCTCAGTCTCCGTGTGCAACACGCTCACCAGAGCACCAGCTCTGCTCACCAGCTGTGGGACAAACGCCTCCAGCCCAGCAACGATTGTGAGTGCCTGCATCACTTCTGTGCTTTCATCATAAG
>NW_011124099.1:0-598 GCF_000146605.3 Meleagris gallopavo
CCGGGTTCTGTTCATTGCCTGGGAGAAGAGGCCAAACCTCTCCTCATCACAACCTCCCTTCAGGAAGTTGTAGAGTGCAATGAGGTCTCCCCGGAGCCTCCTCTTCTCCAGACTAAACAATCCCGGCTCCCTCAGCCGCTCCTCATAAGACTTGTGCTCCAGACCCCTCACCAGTTTCTTTGCCCTTCTCTGTACACATTCCAGGACTTCAATGTCTTTCTTGTAGTGAGGGGTCCAAAACTGAACACAACCTGAGGTGCGGCCTCACCAGTGCTGAGTAAAGGGGATGATTACCTCCGTGTTCCTACTGGCCACACTATTTCTAATGCAGGCCAGGATGCCATTGGCCCTCTTGGCCACCTGGGCACACTGTCGGCTCACGTTCAGCCAAGCATCGATCGACACCCCCAGGTCCTTTTCCTCTTCACAGTCATCCAGCCACTCATCCCCAAGCCTATAGTGCTGCATGGGATTATTGTGGCCAAAGTGCAGGACCTGACACTTGGCCTTGTTGAATCTCATCCCATTCACTTCAGCCAGTGATCCAGCTTATCTAGATCCCTCTGAAGGGCTTTCTTACCCTGAGGCAGATTGACAC
>NW_011124100.1:0-687 GCF_000146605.3 Meleagris gallopavo
CCTCTTTCATGGCTTGGAGTTCACGCTCCAGGTCTTCCAGACAAGGTTGAAGACCTTTGGCCTCTGGGATGGCAGAACGGAGCGGACGTGGAACTATTGCTGAGATTCCTGTTTGCTCGGGCAAGAATCTCTCTCGTTGCCTCTCCCAGCTCCACTCTCCCTTCATCTCCAGCTGGAACTCCCTCCCAGTCGGTGTCAGGATGAGCTCGCTCTGCCGCTCTCTCTCCTCTCTTGCACACACTGTGAAAAGGAGTTTCAGAAAGCACTACTCACTGACAGGAAATAAGGGCAAGCAAACTTAGAAGACCTTGCCACACAAATCCTGACAGTGTACTGCCAGCAGCTGATTTGGCTGCCCAGGACCCCAGCACCACAAGTGCTTCATTGCCAAACGCAGCAATGAAGTGTCTGGAGGAAAAAGCAACTCACAGACATTCCTTCCACGTCCATGACGCAGCAACGCAGGCCAGCACCAGCGCAGACAGCAGCACAGCTGAGAACAGTACCATCACTGCCATGTGGCGCTTCCGCACACATCTGCCAACAGCAGCCTGTGTGCTTTTCCCTGCATTCATCCCTGGAAGAAATGACAACGTCCCACGTTACCTTCACCTCATCGCCCTCGGGTGCTGCCTTCCCAAAGGACAAAGCTCACAGCCCTCTGGGAACTGGGAGCGGCGAGAGGTG
>NW_011124101.1:0-553 GCF_000146605.3 Meleagris gallopavo
ACAAGACAGCCAGAAGAAATCCCTACTCTGGCTAACCATTCCTTGATCCTTCCTGCAGCAGTAATGCACTAAGCTCTCTTTCAGAGGCTGCCATCTCTCCACTCTGATTGTGTACGTCAATAGCACAAACGTTCTCAAAACCACCAGCCACAGTGTGGATGCTCTCCAGCCCATGATTTACCTCGACTCTTAGCTGACGTGCTGCAGTGCCTGGACTCCAACTACTTCTTCCCACAGTCTAAATAAAATCAAACTCTTGTGCTGGTATCTCAGTGAGGCCTATTGCATTTGACATGCTTACAAAGTGAACATCAGTTTAGCTCATGAATTTACACTCAATGTAACTATAGTAACTTGAAAGAGAGAAGGTGTTGCTAACACCATTTGGAGGATATAAGCGTTGAGATTTGATAACAGGACATTTCCAGGGCATTTCCAGCATCCCAGAAATGACTCACTCAGTAACTAGAAGCTCTGAGTTTCATAGAAGGATGCAAGGCTCATTTTCTACCAAGTATTTGCAGAAGAATGAACCCAGACTTGTACGTTTTTT
>NW_011124102.1:0-456 GCF_000146605.3 Meleagris gallopavo
AAAGGGGGAGGAATTTACGACTGCCATGGAATGCCAGGAGAGCCATCCTGGTGCAGCGCTGTGCTTTGCAATCCATCTGGCCCTGAAGATCTCCTGAGTGCTGGACACCTCCCCGTGACGTTCCCATCGGGTGCACCAGACCCAAGCATGATGAGCTGAGATGCTTGAGCTTTTCAGCACTGCTTGCTCTGCTGAATGCTGTGATCCCAAAGGCTGAGAGCATCTTTGCTTGTGAGCCCTGCTGCGCTCAGCTCCACCGTGCCACTTCTGCAGGGACACAGGGACAGCAGCCCAGGCACAGAGCTGCAGGGGCACGGCTCACCTCCACCCCCAGCCCTGGATGGCCTCCACTGGGAGTTCTGTACAGAGCCTATGGGACCCCAGACCAGCCAGGAGGCCAGCCACCCCAGAACCCGAGCCTCGCCCCCAGCCTCTGGTGCTGCCTTCCTGCTGATG
>NW_011124103.1:0-513 GCF_000146605.3 Meleagris gallopavo
TGCCACTCCTTCATATCTTCTCCATGGTCACGTAAGTAATGCCACAAGGCAAAACGTGATGTGGTCTTACTGTTGTCACTTGCTCGAGCAGGAGAACGTCTTCTTTTGATAGCTGAGACATTAGATGCCACCGGCTGGGAGGAAATCAAGTTGATCAGCCCCTCCAATAGGCTGTTTTGGGAATTCTGGTCCCCATTTGATGTATCCGTTATCACCACGGATTTATCAGCTTCAGGCACGGTTGATAGTTTGTCTATTATATCTTCTTGTTTGTTCTCCATTCTGTCCAGCTTTTCAGCTACTTTTGTAATGGCTGAAACACAAGCTCGCAGAGGGCTTAAATGTAACTCAAAGTCTTGAAGTTTATTAACCAATTCACTTATAAGGGGTCTTCTTTCCCCTCTGCCATACATTGCTGCAAATGTGCTGGCGTACCTTTCTGGTGCGGTCTTGTGAATGTACGCCACATGTTTGGTGTACACCTGACTCTCTCGGGATCATGCTCTTGGTCTG
>NW_011124104.1:0-432 GCF_000146605.3 Meleagris gallopavo
TCAGTTTCTAGCTCTTGGGGGCTGATAAAATTGTTGAGTAGGTCGTGTGGACCGCCTTGGTTGACCATCACCTCCTCTGCGGAATTCTAGAGTTTGCTCATATGTTTCTTCTTCATCCTCCTGTAGGTAAATAGCATTGTTTTAAATGTAAGAGTAGGTACGTGAGTAGTTATATAAATACACACATTTAAAAATGTAAACACACACACATAAACAAAAGTATGCATATGCATATGCATAGGAACTGCTGCTTCGTGTGGTTGGACACTTCATAAAAGTGAATAGGCCTTAAAAAAAAAAAACAAAACACTAGGAAAACTAACCAAAAAAAAAAGTGAATCTCAAAATTCAGTCCTCAAGGCAGTAGCAGAAGTCATTAAATATTTGCAGGAAGAAAAAAACACATGTATTAGAGCAGAAATTATTCTCCAA
>NW_011124105.1:0-845 GCF_000146605.3 Meleagris gallopavo
CTTTCAATACCTAAAGGAAAGAACAAGGGAAAATGGAGGTGAAATCTAAGGAAAATGTCTTGTACAGTGAGGGTGCTGAGGCAGTGGCACAGGTTGCCAGAGACATGGTGGATGTGCTGGCCCTTTCAAGGTGAGCCTGGCTCAGACTCTGAGCAACTTGATCTAGCTGTGGATGGTCAGCATGGGGGAGTCGGATCACATCGCAAACCTACCTGCATACAAGCAGCGCACCAACATGGGGTGCATGATGTTCATTACCTGCTGGACAGATCTCACACCACTGACTGGAGGAGCCCGAGGCAATCCTTCAACTCCATCAGGCTGCAAAATGAAATCAGAAGAGACGCAGAACATCATTTAAAACACAACGAGGATGCACACAATGACCCTTAAAAAACACCCACCGCATGGATGCAATTAGCACATACGCCCTATTAATGACAGCCATCCAGCTTGAGATCCCTCCAAGAAAAGCAGAGCTCACAGCTCTGAAATCAAGCAGGAATCACTCCACCCCATTCTAAGGGCTCACCCCACACCCCAAAGGAAGCAGTCTCCAGATTCACATGCTGCTCTTACAGCTAGCAGCCCTTCAGCGCACTTGCCATCCCCCAAAAAGACAAGATCACAGCCCTGAAAGAAAAAGAAACCACTTACCCCATTCCAAGGACCAATACTCCCCACACTCTCAAGTGAAGGAAGCAGCTTCCAGGTCCAAATACCTACCAGCCCTTAAGTACGCTCAGGGTTCCCTGCTAAAAAACAGAGAGAGCAGCTCCACAATGGAGGAGAAAAAAATTAAAAAAAAATAACACTCAACTCCATCACCAAAGAACAAGGACATA
>NW_011124106.1:0-503 GCF_000146605.3 Meleagris gallopavo
ACAATGTCAGATAATTATTACTATTCTATCCTATGTTCTGCAGCTGAGCTGGATTTTGTTATCGTTGAAGAAGAATCTTCCTCTGAAAGGGGAGTAAAACATCATGCTCCTACTGGGAGCAGAGCAGAGACACAGACCTGATATGAGTGTTGGTTTCACACTGTCCTTATGCCCTCTGTTGCAGTTTGTATCTAGAGAGAGCTCTTGTGTGTCAGCCCGTTGTGTAAACTGCTGTAGTTTTGTGCCTCAAGGAGGAGTGATCCTTTAAACAAATGGTGGCTGTACAGAGGGTATGGGATGAGATGCATGCCTCTGGCTCCATCCAGTGGGTTTTCTGTCACTGAAGGCTTTAAGCACAGATTAGGTACTGGAAGGTTTGAGTATTTCTACACAAATAGGTTAGAACTTTGCATTTCTGAAGTTGCTGATATCGCTGGGTAAAGCAAATGATTACAGCACAAGCATTTTCCTGGGCATCTTACGAAATGCCTGTATCTGCAGAA
>NW_011124107.1:0-533 GCF_000146605.3 Meleagris gallopavo
TTTCATATCATGTACAATATATGTATGCAAAATGTATTGGCAGGCAGTTGTCATCTTGCTGATAGCAACAAAATGAATTTTGTAGGTTGAGCTGTAGGTTCACTAAATTTTTTCAGCATTCTGCATAACATAGACTTTTCCTCCATGTACTGAAAAAAATATCCATATTAAAATCATTTTTCTTCTTTGTCTTTCTATAACTTCAAGTGATTCTAAATAATTGAATATACTGTTGTTAGTTGATGTCTTATTTTTTTCACATGTGCAGAAAGAAAGCAGCAAAGACCAGGCAAAATGGTAATCTACTTTTATGATTCTGTTACCCTATGGGAGCTGAATGCAAGATGTTCTGAATCAGACTTCAAGCAAATGTTACTGCCAAATATTTCTGAGTGTTCTGTCTGAATGTCTGACATAAATCAATGAATAAAATGCAGCACATTTATAAAATATTGTCTTATTGCTTCTTTCTTATGCCAAGAGATGTTTAAGTAGTTCCATCATCAGCTACAAAAAATGTAGTTAGTAAATAG
>NW_011124108.1:0-774 GCF_000146605.3 Meleagris gallopavo
TCTGCCACAGGGACGTGATGGGGGTCCCTTTAGCAGTGAAGATCGGAGTGTTGGCCACAACATCAGTAGGCCGTGTAGCTATTACTGGAGGGACTGCTGAGCCTCCCACTGAGGGGAAGACTCTGGACTCTCAGGACGTGCTAGAGACATAACAGCACACCAATGTGGTCAAAAGCTATTAGTCCGCTTTACTTTAAGCACTACTCTATTTATACACGTTAGCAGAGCATTCTGCAAAACACTTCAACCGTTCACACAGGCGCTTGGCCGGTCAGAGCCGTGAGATGTTCTTTCCTCTTCTAAAGGTGTCCTTGGTTCTCATGCCGCTTACCTTGTTCCACAGCTGCTGCTCTGAACAGTTTTTTTTCTTATGTTCCCACATCCCACCTCCAGCAATCTCCCCCAAGGTGCAAGTAGGCCACACCACCTGGGTCCTACCTGCACCTTCCATGGCCATTTTATCTGTGGGTGCCAGGATCTAAATTCTCAGGGGCAGGGAGCAGAAGATGATTTTCATTACCAATCTGGGGTCTTACCTGATGATCAGTGCCCGTCATTTGGATCCTAAGCGGGGTGGCCCATGTTGCCTGCAACATTCTCAGGGCACTGGGTCTGCCATCCCAGGGTCTTTCATTCAGGTCTCGCAAGGTTTCATACAGTCATTTTGTCCACCCCTGCAGGGACTGGGAGTCTGTCTTCAGGGCAGCCTTAAGAATACCGTTATAACGTTCGATGAGGCCTGCCCCTGTCGGATTATACGGCAGGTGGAATCGC
>NW_011124109.1:0-303 GCF_000146605.3 Meleagris gallopavo
AGATGGTGCACAGGTGGGTCCAGGGGGTGCTTGGATTGGTCCAGAAGGGTGTGCAGAAGTGGCGGAGGTGTCGTGGGGGTGTGCAGGTTGCATTCCAAGGAAAGGGAAAGGAAAGGGAAAGGAAAGGGAAGGGAAGGGAAGGAAAGGGAGGGAGAGGGAAAAAAGGCAAGGCACGGCACGGCAAAAGTCCGTGCCTGGGACTTGCCAGTTGGGGCCATCATCCAACACCCAGAAAACCACCCAGAATGCCAGGGGGAAGCATATGAGGCCCTGCAGCCCCTAGCCACCCCCAGCACCACCTCT
>NW_011124110.1:0-372 GCF_000146605.3 Meleagris gallopavo
GTGCCCGCTGGTCTAGCAGGGCTAGACTGGTCAGTCTGCCTGACATCTTTTGGCCTGGCAGGAAGGGAGAGCCCCTGAAATACTGCAAGGCGGCCGCAGCTGCCTCTCTGAGCTGGGAGACACTCAGGACCGGCATCCAAAGCACCGTGGCCCCGCTCTCCGGCTGCCTGCAGAATGGGGAGAACGTTGTTGTGCTCCTAAAGGACATCGGCGTCCTCCTCATTGACGGACTGACCTTCCAAGTGAAATTCTTTGACTTCCTGGAGCAGCTGTCGGGGAAAGAGAAATTCAGAAGAGCTGCTTTCAAGGTGAGCAGCAGTTTCTCCTTGGCCCAGGCAGAGCCGTGAACCTTGCTGTGCCCGCACACGGCCC
>NW_011124111.1:0-368 GCF_000146605.3 Meleagris gallopavo
GGACAGAGCCCCTGGGGTGTCAGAATGGGGCCGGGGGCACGGAGCCCCCAGTGCGGCGTGACGGGGTCACCAGTGGTGCTGACACCCGCATGGCGAACACAGAGACTCTGCTCCAGGACATGTGAGCTGCACAGGGGTGGGATAGGGTGGGGGTTGGGGGTGTGGGGGAGGGGGGAGGGGGGGGGGGCCATGTACGAGGGGGTCCCTGCGATGTTGTCTTACTCTGGGGCCACCGGACCCCCACGTGGGTTCCGGGTCTCCATATCTCACACTGATCTGATCTGAGATGTTGCCTTCAGCAAACCTCATGGTGTCTGTCTGTATATATGTGCGCGATGGAGAAAAGAAAAAGGAAAAAAAAAAAAACA
>NW_011124112.1:0-649 GCF_000146605.3 Meleagris gallopavo
GCCACTGCCTCAGCACCCTCACTGTACACGACATTTTCCTTAGATTTCACCTCCATTTTCCCTTGTTCTTTCCTTTAGGTATTGAAAGGCTGTTACCAGGTTCCCTTGGAGCCTTCACTTCTCCAGGAGGCTGAACAGCCCAGCTCTCCTTGCTTACAGGAGAGGGGTTCCATCCTTGGGTTCGTGTTTGTGGCTGTACTCTGGATGCACTCGCACAGCTCCATGTCTCCCTGCACTGAGGACTCCACATCTGGACGCAGCACTGCAGGTGAGGCCTGACCAGCGCAGAGCAGAGGGGATGGGGGATCTCCTCTCTTCGCCCGCTGACTGCGCATCTTTGGATGTGTCAATGGTTTACGGGCTGGTTCGGCCCGGTTCCGTGACTAGAAGGGCGGAGGGATCCGCGGATTCTCGCCCCTAGATATAAAGAAAATAGGGGACCCCGAAATAATTGAAAACAGTGTCAACAATCTGAGGTAATACTAAGTGATTTCCTAAATATGGTATCAACAGAATTTTATAAGGAGAGAGAATGTGAAATTGATGGTGGATCGGCCTTACCATAACGCTGAGATGAGAAGCGCAGGCAGAGAAGCGCAGGCAGACAAGCGAGCATCAGGTGACCTTGCCGGGAGTTATATCTCCTCGC
>NW_011124113.1:0-495 GCF_000146605.3 Meleagris gallopavo
ACAAGCCAAAACCCCAAATAAGTTGTACCTCCTTAGAGTTATGTAAGCCGCGCTGTCCCTGACTCAAATACTGACTTAGTTTACTCAGGATCCCACAGATGTTCAAGTGTAAAAATCCCATGACACTGCGGGTCCCCTTTCTTTTAAGATCTTTCCTAAACCTCTCCATATTCCCTGCCAGTCAGCACTCTCTGGTTCTGGAGGAGACTCCTTCCCTTTGTAAAGGAATATAATCACAATCCAGGAAAACAATAGCGCGCCCATGAGTATTAATTCAGAATTCGAAAACCGTCTGACAAACCGATAAGGAAGCCTGGAGACTGGTCTGAACGTTGTGCTGTTTGTAAAATTAGCCATTCCATCTGGGATGTGAATGTCAAAATTCAGACCATACCACATTGCATACAGGTACCATGCAGGTGTCTCCGTCAATGCCCTTAAGTAGTTATATTATGGTAAACATAATTCCACAAACAAGTTAATTATGGCCTTGAC
>NW_011124114.1:0-501 GCF_000146605.3 Meleagris gallopavo
TTCCTTCTCCACCTCCCGCTCCTTTGGCTTCTTTGGGCGGGCCTTCACCAAGGAACGAAGGAAGGTGATGAGCTTGCCGCGTTTCTTTGGCGCTGCACAACAAAATGGAGAAAAACAGGTCATTCCAGGTTTGGCTCAGTTGGACGAGGCCGAGCACAACACATTCGACACGTCAAAACGGGAAGAACATTACCAACAAGTACATACAAAAACGGATTTTCCCCATCCCCCATCCCTGGAGGAGGCCAAGGCCAGGATGGATGGGGCTGTTGGCAGCCTGGTCTACTCCCGCATGAAATGTGGAAGCTGGCAGCCCAGCCTCAGGCACAGGGCTTGGAGCTTGATGATCTTTGAATTCCCTTCCATCCCAAGACATTCTACGAGGATTCTAGGATTTCCCCAAGTCCAGTCATAAACACGGGAGGGTTGGGCCACCTGTCTGCTTGTTCCAATGGAGCTTAATGCACTCCTCTTGCTTAGCTTGCTCAACTTGGGATTAAG
>NW_011124115.1:0-890 GCF_000146605.3 Meleagris gallopavo
CTCCCAAGGGCTTCTACGCCCAGTTGGTACAAGCATCTTCGGGTTTCCCCTTCATCGAGGGACATCAACAGGTGGGGTTGAGTGCACCTAAGGACACCAAGCTGTGGGGTGCAGTGACACAGCAGAGGGACGGGATGCCATCCACAGAGACCTCAACAGGCTGAGCAGTGGCCACAAATCCAAGTGCAGGGTCAGTAGCTGGGATGAGGGAACACCCACCACCAAAACATGCTAGGGGATGAAAGGACTGAGCGTAGTCCTGCTCCATAAGGCCTGGGAGTACTGGTGGGTGGGAGCTGGACACAAGCCAGCAATGGGCCCTTCCAGCCCAGAAAGCCAACCGTATCCTGGGCTGCATCCAAAGATGCGCAGTCAGTGGGCGAAGGGAGGAGATCCCCATCCCTCTGCTCTGCGCTGGTGAGGCCTCAGCTGCAGTGCTGCGTCCAGATGTGGAGTCCTCAGTGCAGGGAGACATGGAGCTGTGCGAGTGCATCCAGAGTACAGCCACAAACACGAACCCAAGGATGGAACCCCTCTCCTGTAAGCAAGGAGAGCTGGGCTGTTCAGCCTGGAGAAGTGAAGGCTCCAAGGGAACCTGGTAACAGCCTTTACAATACCTAAAGGAAAGAACAAGGGAAAATGGAGGTGAAATCTAAGGAAAATGTCTTGTACAGTGAGGGTGCTGAGGCAGTGGCACAGGTTGCCAGAGACATGGTGGATGTGCTGGCCCTTTCAAGGTGAGCCTGGCTCAGACTCTGAGCAACTTGATCTAGCTGTGGATGGTCAGCATGCGGGATCGGATCACATCGCAAACCTACCTGCATACAAGCAGCGCACCAACATGGGGTGCATGATGTTCATTACCTGCTGGACACATCTCACACCACTGA
>NW_011124116.1:0-817 GCF_000146605.3 Meleagris gallopavo
CGGCTTTTCCTCTGCTGGCTGGGTGGATCCATGCCCGGTAGCTACCCTTCCGTCCTCCTTGGCATGACTGGCAGTGCTTTGCCTTCCTCCAGAGAGGTGTTTTGTTCCAGCTGGCAGGGACAGCCTCCTTCTGGGCTGGCGACCCTGAAGGTGCGTGTGTGGTGGAGGCAGCAGCATGCCCAGTAGCTACCCTTTCCTCCTCCCGGGCACGGATGCCAAGATGTTGGCCTCCTGCAGACTCGGTGGTCATCGGTGCTTCGCCATGACCGTGTATTCTTTGCTTTTTCATGTTGCTGCAGAGGCTTCTGCTGCTGCTGCATGGGTTGATGTTGGTTTCCTCGGTTGGTTTTCCGTGTTGTTTTTCTGTGGTTTCTGCCTTAGTTTCCTGCTCCTTCTGCATTGCAATGCATTGGGCTATTTTTCAGTGGTGTTGATTTTTTTCCCCTTCTGTTTCTGTTCTTGGAAGTGCTTTTTCCTTTCCTAAGCATATTCCCCTCTGTTTGTGAGGATTTCAAGTGCTTTTGCTTTGGTTTCCTTGGCATTTCAGCACTTGGTCCTTCTTTTACTTTTTGTGGTGTTGCTTGGCTTTGGTTTGCTCTTTGGTTTTTGTTGGCATCGTGGCCTTGCACTGCTGTTAAATTTTCCTTCTTTCTTTCCATTGCGAAGCCCTGCTGAGCGTTTGTATCTGTTTACTTTGCTAGGCTTCTTTGCTCTGCCATGCTAGTGCATTGAATTCATTGGCTTTCCTGTTGTATTTCTCGACCTCGTTTTGCTTTGCTTTCTTCTCCTTCCTTGTATTGCGGTTTGTCCTTCGTTT
>NW_011124117.1:0-331 GCF_000146605.3 Meleagris gallopavo
GAAGAGAAGAGGGGAACTTTCATAAGATCAAAACAGCACTGTGGGGAAAGGAAAGATCACGTGTTTAATCAATGGATATACAGATGGTGTAGATATATATCCAGGAGCTTGGCTAATAGAATTTATACTGGAGAAATAAGAGAAAGTCACTCACCCTGTCCTGGGCTCACGAGATGAACTCCTGATGGAGCGGATCTCCAGAGAGAGATCATTCCCCACTGGCAGTCAGCTCTTAAATGGGTCTAGGAGAGGTGGAGCCAGGCTCCAGCCCTTCCTGCAGCACAGGTGATGAATTGCCTTCACCTGTGCTCCCATGGCTGACTCATTGCTC
>NW_011124118.1:0-302 GCF_000146605.3 Meleagris gallopavo
AAGATTGCATTGAGAGCAAAGAAAAGAGAAAGCAGAGAGGGCTCAGCACTCCCAGCCGGGCCGGGCAGCAGGCTGCCGGTGCCAGCATCACAATGGGCAGCGGCCAGCACCGGCCACGCTGTCATCGCGTCGCCGTGGCGACGTTTGTGACACGGGCACCCGGGAGGGGTATAAAGGCAGAGCGCGGCGGTGGGTCCCGCATCCTGAAGGAGCATCTGGCAGAGAGCAGACGCATCTGAAGGATGAGCTCCGGCATGGCTGGCGCCAACAAGGAGCGACCCGCCGGCGCGAGGCGGAACAGG
>NW_011124119.1:0-358 GCF_000146605.3 Meleagris gallopavo
ACTCAGCCAGTGAGGAACCAGGCAGAAAGAGATCAGCGTCGGGCAGTAGGGGATAAAAGATGTAACGCTGCTTTCTCGGGGCGCCCCTGCTTGCAGGAGGCCCAACATTGCAATGTGAATAAAATCTGCTTTATCAGAGAAACCGTTCTGGAACATTACTTGGGTATTTCCAACACTCTCTAAGTGTACCTGGCCATCAAGGGCAGTAAGTTAGTGAGTAAGTGATGGAAACCAGTCCTGGTCAGACCCACTGATCAGCAGGGCCATCTGAGAGCACAGAAATGTTTCCTCCAGCAGGGTTATCTGGCCGAGGACTCCTAAGGGCTCTGCGCTTCTCTGGGTTATGTGCTCAGCTTTG
>NW_011124120.1:0-437 GCF_000146605.3 Meleagris gallopavo
CCTTATCGCAGCCAATTGCCCCTCACTTGGATCTGCTTCAGCCCTCCTCCTTCAGTCCCAGTTCCCCTCCGTCACCACCCAACATGGAGTCCCCAAATCCCCTCCCTTAGGCACCTCAAATCTCCTCTCTGATGACCCATGACACCCTCTGTTGATTCAAGAAGCCCTCTGACAGTCAGTGAAGATCTCTGGTGATCAGTGGAGCCCTCTGACAGCCAACAAAGCCTTCAGATGACCACTGACAATCTCTGATGGCAAACTGAGCCCCCGATGATCAGCGGGTTGCTGCTTCAAGTGCAGGAAAGGGAAGGGAAGGGTGAAAAAGAATATTTTGACCTCGTCTGGTTGATAGCAAGCTTTGCTCATCATGGCATAGAGGTTTTGGATTTAATCAAGCACAGAATTCGGAGAGAACTGTGACTGCATCACAGCTGCGT
>NW_011124121.1:0-563 GCF_000146605.3 Meleagris gallopavo
CGTCCAGAAACAGAGCACCAAGCTCATCATCTACAATCAAGAACAGATGAGAGAAGTTCCCACTGCATGGCGTCATCTCCTTCCCCCGCAGTAACTGGACGTGGCTCACGAGACGGGATGGGAGAAGGACTCGGGTCGACGATTTCCAAAGTTGCAGAGTGGCCACGATGACCTGTAGGCTGGCACCTGGCAGGTACACAATACTCTCTCCAGGCCACGTGCCGCATCCCTCACGGACCGCACGGAACAAGATGCAGCCCCTCGGGGCTTTCTTACTGGGAGGTCTCTGATATACACAAAGGAAGGCCGCACTGAAGCACTGCAGGGAAGCACATGTGTCTCCTCCTCTGGGCTGTGGGCCGGGGCTCTGTGTTGGAAACTGGGAGTCACCTACAGGGAGTACCCACACACCTGGGGCAGAAAACGCTCACGCGTCTCCCAGCACACATCTTGTGAGCTCTCCCCAGGACGCCTCCGTCCCAGGACGAAGGCTGTGCTCCAGCCAGCAAGCAGCAGAGCCATGGCCCGGCACAGCTGGAGCCAGGCCTGGGGAGCAGCGCTGC
>NW_011124122.1:0-451 GCF_000146605.3 Meleagris gallopavo
CAGCCGACAGCGGGCGATTTCAGCCTGGCGCTCTTCTCCGACGAGCGAGAGGCACTTCTCCGCACATCGGAAAGAAGCGGTTTGGACTTCGCCGTGGGTACATGCAGAATACACTATGCCAAGTTCTGAATCTTGTGTCTATGCCTTCATTTCGAGCGAAAGATCGTTGGTGTGTGTTTATGTGTTGTTATCCACGCTACACTTCTGCATTCTGGGACGGAAAGAGTGGAAGGGAAAATCCTCTGTAATAAGGCACCTGAAAGTTCGAGGAGCGACAGATGTTGTGCTCTCAGGGAGAACGTTACAGAAAGCGGGGAGCGATCCCTTCTTTCCTGCGGAGAAAAAACTCCCCTCTCCGAGGCAATTCCAGACGGCTGAATTCGCCCGTTCTCGCCATCGCAACTGCACTCCTTCGCTCTCATGCGTAGAAAGCGGCATTCGCCCTGAACAG
>NW_011124123.1:0-509 GCF_000146605.3 Meleagris gallopavo
GGCAAAATTTAAAGTCCAAAAATCTGGGTCCAGGGTGATTAAAAACACTGTGTTGGATTCAGTATTAGAAACTGAAACTGAATGAATTTTCCCTATCTACATCTGTACCTGTGTCTAGATTTACATCTGTATCCATCTTTCCCTGCAGAATTCCTTGCCCATAGAAGGCAAACGCAGCCCAGCTGTCTCGCACATCAGGATTGCTGTCAGTTCTCCAAGGCCACAGCGGAGTCGACAGATACGTCAGTTCTCCAAAGCCACATTTCCTCCTGCAGCCCCAGTCTTGTGGGAGCACAGCTTTACCTTTTCAGGGGGAAAACTCTTCATTCTGCATCAAGGGCAGTTTCTTTACAGCCGCAAGGAAGCTGTGTAACGAGGCTGGTTTTGAATTGAATGATTTTCTCCATTTTCATTTGCTTTTCTGATACTAGATTGGAGCTACAAGTTTTCAGGTTCTCTCCGTTACATCTCTAGTGTCACAATTTCACCTGTGAAACATGAAATCATCT
>NW_011124124.1:0-599 GCF_000146605.3 Meleagris gallopavo
GCCTGGGTATAAAATTCCAACTTTGTTGACTGTTTTGTAATGAGTTCTGATGAAACTGTAGCAAAGATGTAGAGAGAAAACAACTTCTGAAGCTGGTTGAGCAAGCCTTGCTCGGCCTCAGATGCTGAAGAGGTCAGAGTCTCAAGATGTAAAATGTTGGCAAGGAGGATTAACAAAAAAAAATAGTTGTGGGAATGTAGGAGCACTGAAAGTAGTATTTTACTGATAATATCCCAGTAACAAAGATTGCTGTGGAGTATGCATTCAGAGAAGCAGCATTAGAGTAAAGGTGTGGGTTTGTTGTTTAGTTGTTGGGATATTTTTGCCCTAGTGATGTGAGATTGGCTAATGCTAAAGAGTTCTCTTTTGTAATGGACACCATACATGGGGCTTTTGTCTGTATAGAGTGGGGAGTTGGGAACCCAATGAGAAGTACATTCTGTTATCCTTGAATCGTACCCAGTTCTATCTCCTTGTTTCAGATAGTGCAATGTTATATAGTATCTGCCTGTACTGATACACGCTTACTTTAAAACAGTGTTTTATCGTAATATACAGGATTGTATTAACTGAGACTATTAGTTCAGGAAGCTTTATTT
>NW_011124125.1:0-562 GCF_000146605.3 Meleagris gallopavo
AAGTTGCCCATCATAGTTTCTGTTCTAGAGAAGATATGGTCCTTCTTCAGAGCAGTATAGGCATGTTTTAGTTAAAATAATTAAATCAGAATTGCATGCTTTAGTATGAGTTAGATTAATCAGGTTTTTGTGGTAGAATTGCGGTGTCACAGAATAATTCAGGTTGGAAAGGACCAATCTGCTTGACCAAACAGGTTCACCTGCAGTTGACTGCCCATGACCAGGTCCAGATAGCTAGAATAATTTTTATAAAAGCATGTTATGTTAATATTAAGTAAATTTGATCTGAAATTTGAATTGGGTTAGTTATTTACTAGGTTTCTTAGAGTTATTTTTATCAACTAAATTAAGTATAGTACCCAGTCCCACACTGCCTTCTGAGTGAGACAGGGAATAGGGAGAAAAGGCCAGTAGAGGGAAATTCATTGGTCAAGATTAAGGTGGTTTAATAAATGAAGGAAAAGGAAAGAAAAAAAAAAAAAAACCCCAAAACAACTAGATTACAAAAGGCTCTCACCACATCCCACAGGCAGATGGACAAGCAGATACCCAACCAGCCTCT
>NW_011124126.1:0-629 GCF_000146605.3 Meleagris gallopavo
CGTCGGAGTCAGCTGGGATCACCCAAGATGGTAAAGTGGCCGTGCCACCACCATCGGTGACATGATGCTGGATAGGTACTGAGTGCCCATCCTTGTGCAGGAAGATGGTGCACCGATATTCCTGGTTCCAGCACTGGATGGTGACATTCATTCCCACCTACACACATTCTTCAGAACTCAGGGAAATGCTGGAAGGGGAAAACTGAGATCTGAGTGCAGAGAGGATACAGTGATAGGACACGGCACAGTGGGGACAGCCGAGGACCATCTGCTTTCCCAGTGCCCTCACCTGTCACCACCAGCTCCACGGGCTCACTCCTATTGGATGCCAACAATGACACAAATATCAACAGCTGTACTTCACTGAATCTTTCTGCTATATGTCAAACAAGAGCAACTCAGCCGTGTCCTGCTGCTTGTCCATCTTTTTGCAGGATCTCAAATGTCCATTCTGGTACAGTCGATCCCTGTTAGCCACCCTGGAGCAGGTGGCAGCGCAGGGTGACAGTGTCCTCAATGGTGCAGCGACAGGGAGGCTGGGGGCACTGGGACAGGGCACAGCAGTCAGCCTTGTCCCTGCACACCCTCCTGTATCACTCTGCTGTCTCATGCCCACGCTGCCCTCCCTC
>NW_011124127.1:0-776 GCF_000146605.3 Meleagris gallopavo
ATTCAAAGAGGAGCGACCAGCAGGGAGAGGGAGGTGATTGTCCCCCTCGACTCGGCTCTGGTGCGGCCCCATGTGCAGCACTGCGTCCAGGCCTGGGGCTCCAGCACAGGAATGATGTGGAGCTTTTGGAGCAGGTCCAGAGAAGGGCCACGAAGATGATCAGAGGGCTGGAGCACCTCTCTTAGAAAGAAATGTTGAGGGAACTGGGATTGTTTCTGTGGGAGAAGAGAAAGCTCTGGAGATAGCTCATGACAGCCTTCCAAGACTCAAAGGGAGCGCATAAGCAGGAGGGGGCAACGGGCTGTTGAGGAGGGTGGATAGCGATAGGACAAGGGGAAATGGTTTGAAGTGAGACAGGGGAGGTTATTAGGAGGCAGCTTTTCACGCACAGGGTGGTGACGCACTGGGAATGTGTGCTTGAGAGTCACTTCCAGGATGATCTGCTCCATGATCCGTGACCAGCACAGAGGTGAGACTGACATGCTGGTAGTTCCCCGCGTCACACTTTCTATCCTTCCTAAGAGGTGTGCTGTCACCTTTTTTTCTCCTCACCAGGGACTTGACCTGACTGCCTCGACTTCTGAAATACCATGGAGAGTGGCTCGGTGACTGCAGCGGTGAATTCCCTCGGAACTCTGGGACTCATCTCGTCAGGACCCAAGGACTCCTGGATGTTTGGGTCCTCAGGTGGTCCAGAACCTGATCTCCCATGGCAGTGTGGGATGGGAAGGGTTGTGTGGGACTGAGGAAGCAATGGCAGTCCCCACCTCACCAAA
>NW_011124128.1:0-464 GCF_000146605.3 Meleagris gallopavo
CTGTGATCCCCCTGCCCCAGGCAGCAGCTGTGGCAGCAGAAGACCCCTGCCCTGTCCTGCCCTGCCCTGCCCTGCCCTGCCCTGCCGTGCCGGGGGGCTCCTTCCCCCCACACGTCTCCCCGCAGCGCCCTGGGCAGCTCCCCGGGCAGCTGAGTGCTGAGCCTGGCAGGCGGCAGAGTCCCTGCCCCGGCACACAGCCCCTGGGCCACAGCAGGGACCTGCTCTGCACGACAGCCCCGGGCACCCGGCTGCAGCCCCGAATGCACAGCCTGCAGCCGTCCTGGCACACGCAGCCCTCAGGGCTGTGCTCTGATGTGCTGCAGCACAGAAGACCTCAGATGGAGCAGGTCTTTTTCCATCATCAAGAAACGTAGTGTCTGCATCCTGATGTGCAATGCGATGCCCAAATTTAATGATCCCTGAGATAAAAGCGACTACATTGCCTGCAGTGAAAGACTTACCTT
>NW_011124129.1:0-459 GCF_000146605.3 Meleagris gallopavo
CAGTGCAGATGTCTTCCTGTGAGCAAATCACCTGTGCTCCCCTCCCACCCAGCGCAGCCTCTGCCTTCTGAGCCCTAGGGACAAGCCACGAGCTGCTCCTCTGCAGCCACAGCTCTGCACAGCAGAGTTCATCTCTCCGGACATGGACTCATGTTGCTGAGAGATCCAGGAGGCTGAGAGTTACACTCTGTGACTGTGCTGTGTGGGAGGTGTGTGGGCAGCTGGGGAAGGCTTCCTGGGTGCTTCTGGCATCACCAGTGCAGAAGGGGGATATTTGGCTCCAGTTCTGCCACTGATCCTCTCCTAGGCAAGTTCCTTAGGACCGTGCTGCCCATGCCTCCAGTGCCCTGCTCAAGCTCTGTGCAGCGCGGTTGTTTCAGACATAGGAATGACTTTGCTGTCCAGGAGACATCAGCTCGAGGTTACCTCTGTGGGGCTGCCCTGCAATGCTGCCACAAG
>NW_011124130.1:0-495 GCF_000146605.3 Meleagris gallopavo
GGAAATTCAGTTCCTAGGTATAAAGTGGCAAGATGGCCGTCGTCACATCCCAACAGATGTGATCAACAAAATCAGTGCCATGTCTCCACCCACTAATAAGAAAGAGACACAATCGTTCCTGGGTGTAGTGGGTTTTTGGAGAATGCATGTTCCAAACTACAGCCTCATTGTAAGCCCCCTTTATCAAGTGACACGGAAGAAGAATGATTTTATGTGGGGTCCTGAGCAGCAGCAGGCTTTTGAGCAGATTAAACAAGAGATAGCCCGTGCCGTGGCCCTGGGGCCAGTACGGATGGAACAGGATGCGAAGAACATCCTCTACACTGCTGCTGGAGAGAAAGGTCCCACTTGGAGTTTGTGGCAAAGAGCCTCAGGAGAGACCCGAGGCCGACCCCTGGGATTCTGGAGTCGGGCGTACAGAGGGTCTGAAGAGTGCTACACTCCAACTGAGAAGGAGATCTTAGCTGCGTATGAGGGGGTTCGGCTGCTTCCGAA
>NW_011124131.1:0-475 GCF_000146605.3 Meleagris gallopavo
GGTATGTTTCAGAGAGAAGACAGGGTCCCTCAATTACCTTCTTCTAAGGGAGGTCATAACAAGCCAATTTAATAAAGCAAAAATCCATGCGAGCTTTAAGATCTGCTGTTTATACATACATTGACATCTGTTTGATAATCTATGCAAATAACCCTCATGCCCATCTCTGGGCACTGATAATACAAGTTGTGGCTTATATGTTTTGAAGATGAGTGTGCTGTGAGTTAAGATAAAAGGCAATCAAATCCTAGAGTGAAAGTCTGTAAGTTCATCTGCCTGCACAGATATTTAGCTTTCACGCAGTCAGTAAAAATCAGAGTTGTAATGGACTCCTGAAAAGCACAACAGCCCTTCAAGGTATCTAGTGTAGGTGTGTACTCTGTTACTATGCTGCAGCTGCTGGTTTATGTCTGCAACACAGTATATCTCAACAAAAGAGGAAAGAACTTGAGCTTGAGATTTTGACATTTCCTTT
>NW_011124132.1:0-620 GCF_000146605.3 Meleagris gallopavo
ATGATAGAGCTATGCCTCAGCCTTGAAACCCATAACATGTGGCAGGAAAGCAGCAGTCTGTTAAAGCAAATTACCAGGACTTAAGGAACTTTTTAAACCTGCAGTAGAAAAGATGGAGTGGGAATATGTTCCCATTTGTTCACAAACTAGAATGTGTATAGATTATGCTTACAATATTCTGTGTATTTTTAAGGCTATGGAGGAGGGAATTAAAAAAAAGAACAAAGGAAGGGATACTGAGAACTCAGAATGAGCTCTTGTTTTCTGGTACAAAGGATTATGCAACTCAGAATGCATATATATTAAGCAACCATAATTTCTTACTGGGAACCTTTAGTAATACTTTCCAAACGTTGTTTTTATGACTGTAGCTTCTACATGGGAGGGGGGAGGGGGTGGGTCTCATTTTCTAGTGCTAGGAGTCTCAAAGCTGTTGAATCAATCTATATTATTTTTAATTGTTTTCTTTGACCCTTCCATACTTATTACTGATACTGGTGAAATTTAGTGTCCAAAAGTGCATAATCATAACATGTTTCTGAGCCATTTAAGCTGCCCTTCCTCTTTTGCTCTGGGAAATAACTTTATAGCTATAACCACCAGCACTGCACTGCTTTGTT
>NW_011124133.1:0-467 GCF_000146605.3 Meleagris gallopavo
AAAAGTGGCACGTATGCTGGCCTGTATCGGCAGCAGCCTGAAAAGGTCCCGAAACGAGGAGGAGGACGACGATGAGGAAGAGGACAGGGACTCAGACGAGACACAGGACCTGGGCAGAGTTTGGGCCTACAGCACCGAGTGGCCAGCACCGTACATGGCTGACAGGTGCCAGCTGGTGGAGGAGCTGGTGGATGATCTTCTGCGCACCTGCCGAGGACAAACCTGCCACAGCTTCACGCCCCAGCTGCAGCCGGCCATCGGGGTCTGCGTCTATGAAGAATGGAGCACCCACGATGGCAACGTCATCTACCAGCTGCTCGTGCCCGTGAGGCCTCCTCCCGGGCACACCTTCCATGTGGAGCTGGACAACGTGGAGGAGACGGCGACGAGCAGGTCCTGTCTGCGCGTGCAGCTGGAGTGCACCTGCACGAGGGAGCGGCTGCTGGGGGACATGCTCTGCTTTCTGC
>NW_011124134.1:0-503 GCF_000146605.3 Meleagris gallopavo
GTTTGTTTGTTTTTTTCAATTTGGTTTGTTGTTTCATTTTTTAAGATTTTTTTTTTTCGCTTTCATAAGCCTTACAAAAGGTGCAGTAAAAAGGTGTAACCGTTTCGAACTAGTATCTACCATGATAATGTTTAAAACATGGAAATGTTTACAGTTAACGCTGTAAGATCAATGATTCAGACAAGTGTCGTAATTTGTAGGCCTAATTAATTTTTCAATCTAAATCACTATGAATAAATATTTAAATGTGTTATCAAATGTGCAATAAGAAAATACACTGACTAAACTCTTACACAGAATTCCCTATACATGAGTTGTTGGATCATTTTCGTGTGATATGGATTCCAGTCTCTCACTCCAGTGAAAGTGCAAATGGGAATATACAAAGCATTGATAAAATAGCATTGATATAGAAAATCTAGTGAAATCCTTTCTCTGATTATATGATAAATGTGCTAAAAAATACTGCCCTTGTTTGAAACTGTCTATGCCGATAGGACTTT
>NW_011124135.1:0-839 GCF_000146605.3 Meleagris gallopavo
GCCTGCGCTTCTCATCTCAGCGTTGTGGTAAGGCCGATCCACTATCAATTTCACACTCTCTCTCCTTATAAAATTCTGTTGATACCATATTTAGTAAATTACTTTGTTTTACCTCAGATTGTTGCCACTGTTTTCAATTATTTCGGGGTCCCTTATTTTCTTTTTTTTCCCGGGGGTCGCGGATCCGCGGATCCCTCCGCCCTTCTAGTCACGGAACCGGGCCGAACCAGCCCGTAAACCGTTGACATTCTTGGTGGAGAATGCGGGCAACAGTTGCTTTTTAGCTTTTTGAACAAATCTCTCTCTCCGCTCTCAGACAGCTTCATTGGGAAAGTTTATCTGTTTCACCAGTACTGTCTGAAAGCGTGACCTTGAAAAGTCCAGGCGGACGGCCAATACTCTAGGATATTTGTAAACTTTGAGCCTTGCTATCTTGTTTCTGTAAAAGAAAAAAAAAGAGAAAAAATGCTTTCTCTACTGAAACTGCCTTTTAAGGAGCTGCATGCCACTGTCTCTTCTTTCTTAATGCTAAAAACATACTGGGCCTTAATTAAGTTCACCACTTTGCTCTATGGAGCAATAGGTATATATAGCCAATTGAAAACATGGATGGAAATAACTATGTGGCATCTGCATATTATGTGGCATACCATTCCAGAGGGAGCTGCTAATTTTACAGGGTTGGGGATTTTTAAGCAGGTTTCCAGCCTCTCCTTTGAATTCTTTATGCGGATTTTCAATGCTCACCTGATCACGTTATTAATCTCCGTGAATGTACTGCTCACCATTTCACTTATTATTAGTATTTATTATATTTTGAGGAAGTCTGCCCCAAAACC
>NW_011124136.1:0-734 GCF_000146605.3 Meleagris gallopavo
ACTATAATTGAGAATGGGGTCCCCTGCATACTTTGGCGAGTATTTCCCCAGTACGCTTAACAGAATACTTTCAGGGACTGGACAAAGATGTCTTAACTACGAAGGAAAGGCAATTAGCTGCATCCACAGTGGCATGGCCACTGCTGAATGCTTGAAATCAAGCAGAGACAAGATCAGGTAATTTAGAAAATGAAAATCAGCTCCTAAAAGCTCGGATTGACAAATTGGAGCAAGAACTTAATGTATTGATGGGAAAAAAACCAGTTGTACAGTCCCTAGGCCAGGTCCGTAGTATTTCAATAGACGGTAGTCATATCTCTGAAGTAGCGGACCTGGTTCAAGAGGAAAACGGGAGTTCCAAATCAGACCTAGAGGTTCCAGTCATGGTGGATCCCCTGCAACTCCGTCCTATTATAACTCAAAAAACGAAAAAGGTGCAAGATAGACCGGCAGAGGTGCCCCCTGACCAATGGCCCCCTGCCAAAACGTATTTGCATGTGACAGCCAGACCATACACTCCTACTAATGGACCTGGTGCAGCGATTTTGGCAGAGGCCGAGAGAGAGTATACCTGCATGGCTGCTCAGGTTATGGGGATTCAGGTGCAGAAAGTGTTATGGTTAGTTGGCCGGAAATGTCAAAGCTGGCCACCATACCATTACATCCTGCTGTCAGGCAGAGACTATACGCTGCCATCCAGTATAGCAATGAGAACCACTCAATAATAGATTGGT
>NW_011124137.1:0-531 GCF_000146605.3 Meleagris gallopavo
ATTTCAGCCATGTATTCAAAAAGGAACATGTTTTCACCTACAAATGCTGGCATTTTCATGTTATTCATTGTTTCATGCAGCAGGTCCATAGTCTAGTTTGAAAATCAACTATAAGCGAACAACTATACAAGAAGGTAAGAATAAAACTTTAAAATAGTTACAAAAATATCTGAAAAAGGCTAAAAATAAACCTGCCTATTTCTTAAGAAAAGCCATTAAATTTGACCTTAATGAATGCGTTATATCCAAAGTGAGAAAGAAAGTACATACGTCAAAGAAAAGGTAAGAGCACAGTAGAGCTTTCAATATTCAAAAATATCAACAGAAGCAAAATATTTGATAGATGTGCTAAATAGTTACCCTGATGTATTAAAAATTGCTTACATAACATATATATTTTGTAAAACCTTGTCAAAGATAAGCATGATTCAATGATTCAAGTTCTATCAGAACATTCTTGAGATGATAGAACATGCCTGGATTCATGAGACATTTATCAACTGATGAAGATACACCCCTTAGATTGAAAGC
>NW_011124138.1:0-485 GCF_000146605.3 Meleagris gallopavo
AAGTGAATGGTGAGGACAAAAAAAAAAAAAGCATTGATTCTTTTGAACTAGCCAGTAACAAGACTTAAGAAGTTTGCTCACAACACTTTCAGAAGACAATGGAAGCTGGCATTTCTTTGATTTAACTAAATTTTGTGATCAATGTAGAATACAATTTGGTCAAAATCGAGGTTATAATTCCAAAGACTTTGAAATTAATA
Organism: Meleagris gallopavo; assembly: GCF_000146605.3. Lineage (NCBI taxonomy): Eukaryota > Metazoa > Chordata > Aves > Galliformes > Phasianidae > Meleagris > Meleagris gallopavo. Next base: position 201 of record NW_011124138.1, read on the forward strand.
AAAGGTAAGATTTTTTTAAACTATGGTTAATTCTTGAGATTATGACAACCTTTAAAATACAGTCATGTGGAAAAGTAACCAATCATAACAAGCAAATGTGTGCAATCCTGCATAAGCTATAACAAGAAATAAAAAATGGATTAAAACACAGCACCTAATCAGTTGATAGCTAAAAAGCATGGAAAACACACCACCTGGAACTCTCTTTACCTCATTTTCCTCTCTGAGACAGTGAGGTGTATTAATGCAATTTCAGAAAATTAGACACATAGTTGCTGCTTTCGG
>NW_011124139.1:0-541 GCF_000146605.3 Meleagris gallopavo
AGCTCTACAGAGAGTTCTGAGTTTCCCAGGAAAGCCTCTGGGGGGAAGGAGAGGGTCAGCCTGCTGACTGGTCCAGAAGTTAACAGCAACGTCCTCCCTGCCATTCCTCCTCCCTGAGGCCGTTTGTAACTATTTTCTTACTGCTAGGTAGAATCCCAGCACTCCAGTCAAACATACCTTGGCTTTGTCAAGTTAGTCAGAGAGCGTGTTCTCGACAGCAAGGTGGAAAACAGCTGGCCCAGGGCAACAGCAAGGAGATGATCAGTGCCATAACATCGCCAAGCCCACAGCCCTCTGGCATTATCACAGACCCTGGCCACAGAGCCCCCTCTCCATTCCATTCTATGCTGCTTTTTACTCAGACTCAGCACACCAAGCTTCCCTGTTGTTTACTCACAGCTGAGGCCGCAGGTCACGCTTCGTAGGGAACTTTCACACCACAGATTATTCACTGCATTCCACCCTGCAAGTTTACCATCTCTCAAAAGGTGACACTTCAGTAAGTCACCTCTGGTAAATACTCCACAGTATGGTAATGAAT
>NW_011124140.1:0-498 GCF_000146605.3 Meleagris gallopavo
CATCCCTCTGCTCTGCGCTGGTCAGGCCTCACCTGCAGTGCTGCGTCCAGATGTGGAGTCCTCAGTGCAGGGAGACATGGAGCTGTGCGAGTGCATCCAGAGTACAGCCACAAACACGAACCCAAGGATGGAACCCCTCTCCTGTAAGCAAGGAGAGCTGGGCTGTTCAGCCTCCTGGAGAAGTGAAGGCTCCAAGGGAACCTGGTAACAGCCTTTCAATACCTAAAGGAAAGAACAAGGGAAAATGGAGGTGAAATCTAAGGAAAATGTCTTGTACAGTGAGGGTGCTAATGCAGTGGCACAGGTTGCCAGAGACATGGTGGATGTGCTGGCCCTTTCAAGGGTTGAGCCTGGCTCAGACTCTGAGCAACTTGATCTAGCTGTGGATGGTCAGCATGGGGGAGTCGGATCACATCGCAAACCTACCTGCATACAAGCAGCGCACCAACATGGGGTGCATCGTGTTCATTACCTGCTGGACACATCTCACACCACTGA
>NW_011124141.1:0-478 GCF_000146605.3 Meleagris gallopavo
CAATGGGTTACAGGAAGTGAGCAGACTCTTATGCTCCTCTTTGGCAAGACTGTAGTGCAAGTGTGGCAAGTTTATAAAACTGCTGGAGCCGTCTCGGTTGTGGTGTTTGTCCTCTGCTGATTTTTCCCTTGAAATAGCTGCAGAAACAGCAAACATAGTCTGCTCCTGTTTGGCCTCACTGTTGGTTGAGCTGCTGAAGAGAGCTTGCTTTGTGCTTGCAGTGGCACTGTTTGCACCTTGTGAACTGCAGCCGTAGCTTTGGTTTCCCTCTGAACGGTCTCCTGGCATCTTAAACAATCGACCTTCCTGGACAAAGAGCGCAGGAAAGGATGGGGCAAAATGGGCAAGGCCACCTGTCTGGGTCAGTGCCATTGCTGATCAGTCTGGGTAGAGAGAGATGCATCTTGGCATTGCCTGGCGAGCGCCTGCTGCACCCCAGGAAGAGGAAACAACTGTTCTTAGACTTGCCGTTCCTTCC
>NW_011124142.1:0-478 GCF_000146605.3 Meleagris gallopavo
TTCCACCAAATTACATTGGCTATTGTCCCTGTTCATGCATGTTTAGTAATGCTGGAAATGCTCCATGTCCTCCTCATCCATTCATTCCTCCCCTGTCCCCCAGGTTACCTCAGTAGAAAGGCAAGAGAGGACATCGAAGGGGTGACATCAGGGCATTTTGAAGCAGCTTCTGAGCAACCTGATGTAGCTATAGATGTCTCTGTTCATTGCAGGGGAGTTGGACAAGGTGACCTTTAAGGGTCTCTTCCAACTCAAAACATTCTACTATTCTATGACCAACTCCTACACTCAACACTACTCTGTTCAGCTTATTATCGTTGACCTTTTCAGGGAAAGTAGATTTTGGATTTCTTCAATGTAAAGATGTAGGTGTGTTTGTTCCTAGTTGGATGCAGGTTTATGCAGGCAGCATAAAGTCTGAATTCTATCCAATGGCTGAAAGTCTTTGGTTTTCAACTTTGTTTCTGAGCATCTTATT
>NW_011124143.1:0-710 GCF_000146605.3 Meleagris gallopavo
GAGCTGGTCCACCGACCCAGTCCTTGGCTCACTAGCAGTGCCACCTTCCTTTAACTTGGTGAAGATCAGAACAGCACTGTGTCTTTGGGTGACAAAATGCAGGCAGGATAGGGACAATGCTCCTGCATGTTTGTTACGCCAGATCTGATTCTGTTGCCACTATGACTTTCACGGCCATCTAGATGCCCGTAGCCAGGAAAGAAAGCTTTGAGGGCAGCTTTTCAGTGACACCAATAGAGTCGCAAGGATTCTCTCTCTCCTGAAAAGCAGGAGAGCTCATCTGCAGCTCACTCTGCAGGCTCAAGTCAGGGAACAAAGAGCAATCACAGCTTCATACTCTACCTCCATCTGTGCCATGTCAGGCTCACGGCTGATCTCGCTGCACGCGACGCCCATCCCAGCAGGCACAACAAGCTGGAACTGAAAAGAAACACACTTGTCTTTTCTCTGTTCACACAACCACAGTGTTGAGAGACTTCTGGAGAACTACCCTTGTCTACCCTCTGGCATAGGTAGGTGTTCTAGAAACAACCACTTAGTTCAGTCAAGTCAAACGTGGCAGCCCATTAGGAAGCATTTTACCAAGTGCTATCCCTCTGCTAGCAGATGGGGACTCTGGCACAAAGCAGCAGGTGCATTTGCCCAGGGCACTGTGACAGCGCAGTAGCAGGGCAGTGAGAGGAATCATTGCTGGAGGTGGATCTGCTCCC
>NW_011124144.1:0-431 GCF_000146605.3 Meleagris gallopavo
CCCTGTGAGCTATTCCCAAATCCTTCCTGTGCTCATTCCCAACATAAGGATGTTTTCATTATATGAGAATCTTCAAATATTATATAATAATATTATAATTATAATATATAATAATAATATAATTAACGGTATCTAGGCTTGTCCTAAATGAAGGTGGGCTCACTAGGAGTGCTGCCAGCTGATGTTGCTGAGGTTTCTGTTCCTGGACAAGTAGATTTCTGGATTAATGCTTGCTCTTTTGGGTGCAGGGAGGTGGGTGCCAATTTATTGACGTCTGCAGAGGGCAGATCCATCCAGCAATTTTTGAGTGCTTTCTTTATCATTATCATTATTATATAAATTATCGTTATTATTTAAATAACTGGTTTTTGTTTGTTCAGCACTGGGCCAAACTTCTGCCTTTGTTGAAACACTCAGCAAAGTGAGTGTGT
>NW_011124145.1:0-546 GCF_000146605.3 Meleagris gallopavo
CGGAATGGTGTGAGTCGTGCGCGTCAAGCAAGATGCAGAGCATGTGAGCCACGGCTCCACAGCTGTACAGGACAGCATCTCAGGGGATGGCTTTGACTGAGCTGGCAGGCGTAACTGCTCGCTGAGGAACCGTGCAGCCATAAAAGAACTTGAAAAGCATCTCTGACTCTGACACTGACACCTCAGCAGCCCATCTCCCTGCCATGTTTAGTTTCCAGTGCCAGCAAGTCCGACCAACAGCTCTGCTTCGAGGAGAACCGAAATTGGTTTCAGGCACGTGGCCCTGAAATCTGGAAAACCCCACCATTAGCGTAACTAGTTCAGCAAGTTTTGGCACTAGAAAGAATGGAAATAAACCCACAGAAAGCCACCCAAGCCATGATGATAGGTGCTGGAAAAGGAAGTCCTCTTTACCTTTCCGATGGAAAGCCGATGACTGTGTGGAATTTCCCCGGTAAAGCTGCGGGGCCTTCTTCCACTTCTATGTCCCTGCTCTCTGTCACGATGGCAGAGCTGCTGTGGCCTCGCCTCTGGGCCTGTGCCTCC
>NW_011124146.1:0-468 GCF_000146605.3 Meleagris gallopavo
CCTCCGAACGGGGGCTTTCTCCGCAGGAAAGACTGTTGTGTCTCTGCCTTTATTTCGAGCGACAATTGGTCTTAGTGTGGTTCTCCATTGCTACACTTGTGCATTCAGAGAGGAAAAGAGTGGAAGGGAAAAGCCTCTCTAATAAGGCACCTGGAAACTGGAGGAGCGACAGATGTTGTGCTCTCAGGGAGAGCGTGACAGAAAGTGGGGAGCGATCCTTTCTGGACGGCGGAGAAAAAAACCCCCGCTCGGAGGTAGTGCAGCAGGCTGAATTCGCACCTTCTCGGCTTCGGAATAGCACGCCTTCGCTCTCAGGGCTAGAACGCGGCATTCGCGATGTAGCGCTACACCGATTTCTCAGCGGCTTTAAAACTGGAACTTTAGCCGCCATGTGCAGTGGCAGAATCCCGCACGCTGTGCTGCGTCCGAAGTGCATTGCACTTGTTGTAGTCTGGCAGAACGTTTCCG
>NW_011124147.1:0-324 GCF_000146605.3 Meleagris gallopavo
AGCAGTAAACAAATGCGAAGAGGAAAAGAAAAATAGCAAAGTAACCAAGGAAAAAAGTACAGAGAGAAAGCAAAGGCGTAGACTGCAAGAATATGGCCAAGGAAAGAATTCAAAGAAACACAGGGAGACAATAAAAAAGCCAACAAAATCTAAGGAGAGAACGTGGGAAAGAAAGAAAGAAAGAAAACGAATGGGAATAAAAGAGGAGCAGCAAATTGAAAGTAGGAAAAGCAAAGCAAAGCAAGAAAACCAAAAGCCAAGGAATAGAAAGAACAACAGAAAACAAACAAACAAACAAACAAAAAAGCAGACCCAATGAAAAAC
>NW_011124148.1:0-814 GCF_000146605.3 Meleagris gallopavo
TGTTTAATGACCTAATTCGAGCTAGCGGTCCAATTTGCTAAGATTGACCGCCAGCCCAACCATGTCCTTCTCCAGCTTTGGAGACAGCTAAAGGACAATTCAAAACATTTCAAAACTACCCTAAGAAACCAAGGGTAAGAATTATAGAGAGGATACCAACAACAGCATGGAACCTAGAAGACTTCATTGTTCCTAATAGGAAAAAAAAAGCCGACCTCAAGTGTCTCGGGCCACGACGCCTGAGCCATCGGAAGCAAAGAATTGGCCCTAGCACAGTTCATGGCGTGACGGGGGATGTTAGTCCCCCTAGGGCCTCCAGGCGGCACCGGAGGCTCTATGTAGAATTACCGATTTATTGGTCCCCCAAATATTCAGCGAGTTATGGCATTAGTGGACACTGGAGCAGAACATCAATCATTTATGGAGATCCCAACAAATTTCATGGAAACAGAGTGATGATTGGTGGTTTTGGGGGACAAACTATTCCTGTCACCCAAACGTGGTTAAAACTGGGGGTTGGGCGTCTCCACCCCGGGAGTATAAGGTATCTATTGCCCCAGTCCAGAAATACATCTTGGGCATAGATATTCTATGCGCTCTGGCTCTCCACACAACCGTGGGAGAGTTCAGACTCCGACAGAGATGTATTAGGATCCGGGCGGTGCAGGTAATATTAAGAGGCCATGCGAAACATGGGCCAATTTGCCTGCCGAAACCGCGCCGGGTTACTAATGTGAGACAGTACAGACTCCCGGGTGGGCAGGACGAAATATCAAAAACAGTGCAGGAATTTGAAAAAGTGGGCATTATAAGA
>NW_011124149.1:0-335 GCF_000146605.3 Meleagris gallopavo
TTCTATAGAATCTGGAACTTCTTATCATTTAAACTTATTTACCTGTGAAAATAGTGTCATTAAAAAAAAAAAAAAAAGTTTCAAGAACCTTTATTTTTTTAATGTAAAATCAAAAGCCCTGATACTTCCCAAGCATAAGTACAACTAGTAAGCATAAATCATAACCAAAAAAATAAGCAGGATGTGTCTATATCTTGCTCACAGTGGAGGCCATACAGTGAAGAGCGGCTAATGACCAACAGTTTAAAAATCATATGTCCCTTTGTTCTCTGCTCCCCTGCTGCTAACTGGATTTGTATCCATTTCTGGTACTCCATTATATATGAGGTTATTGT
>NW_011124150.1:0-314 GCF_000146605.3 Meleagris gallopavo
CTCATCCTTCAGATGCGTCTGCCCTCTGCCAGATGCTCCTTCAGGATGCGGGACCCAGCGCCGGGCATCACCTTTGATGCCCCCCCCGGGTGGCCGTGTCACAAACGTCGCCATGGCGACACGGTGACAGCTGGCCGGTGCTGCCTGCTGCCCATGATGACGCCGGCACAGCAGCCTGCTGCCCACAGCCTGCTGACGCGGCTGGAGCCCAGCTCTGCCCCTTGGTGGCTGGCACTCCCCAGACCTGGAGCCCTTGTGTGCCGGCAGCACCACACCGCAGGTGTTGCTGGTGGCCCCTCGGGCAGGCTGGCCTC
>NW_011124151.1:0-654 GCF_000146605.3 Meleagris gallopavo
AAAAAAAAGTTTGTCTAAATTGTATTTAAAAAGATTGTAAGTAGCATTTACATTTATTCAATAACATTAGCATACTATGCTGGATTTCTGTACCAGAAATGGCCAGTTAATGTAAAAATGTATGTTATTTCTGCTTAAATTCATTTAATTTTTTTAATAAAAATGCAGCATCTTCTAAATACTTTCAGTTTTATCAGCTTTTTTGTGAAGGGATGCTGCATTCTCAGACTTTTATAGTTTTAGATCCTGTATGATGTGGTATTGTATTTTCCATTCACTGTAGGGTAAAGTAAAGGCATTCTTTGCAGACACCTATGCCATTGTTTGGAAACATTCAGATAAAAGTATTGGTATACTGAAAAGAAAGAAACAGCAAACAACAACAAAACAAAACAAAACAACAAAAAAGAAAACAGAACCAAAACCCAAAAATAGACATTTTATTTTGGACAAGCCGGTAATATAAGCTTGTTTGAAAATTAATTTGATAGGTTTTTAAATGAATCATGAAGCTGAAAAGAATTTTTTAGGTATGTTGGTGCTTAGTAGATTTAATAACTATTTTAAAAACAAATTGCGTGAATTTAGTAAAAGATTTCTTTTGTTTGTTTAATTTTTTTTCCATTATGCATGTGTAAATGTTTGTAATCTGGC
>NW_011124152.1:0-706 GCF_000146605.3 Meleagris gallopavo
TTTTGTAACAGGTGTCATGCTGTGGATTTAGATCTCAACCTAGCTCATGTGGATAGCAGCCAAAAGAAGAGAAAGGCCAAACTACTTGGAGGTCTTGAAAGAGCCTAGATAAAGTGATTACAGTGCTTCCACCGGGCAAAAAGAAGCAATTCAGCAGACGTGGGCCAAGAAAACTTAAGGTATGTTTGCTAGAGCATATTTGATGGGAGTGATAGCTCTTGGAAACATTCAGTGCTATTAGGAATGGCCTTGTGAAAAATTCTGTGATCTGAGCTGCCTGCACTCCAGAAAATTGCACTTGCTCCTTCTGTTCTTCTATTAATAGAAGGGCCCTGTTGCTGACCATGCTTTTTGTATGCCATCTCACCCAACTGGAGGAGGATTCAGGATGGGTTTAATGGAGTCGTAGCTGAAAATATGTAATGCTGTTATTTCTGTAGAGATACTGCTAGCTTTCCCTCTGGTTTGAGGGAGTTTTGATAACATTCCTTGCTAGCTGTTCTCCATAGTTCAGGAGTGATACACTTGGGAAGGAGTTGTAGCATCTTGTCTGGACTTCAGTAGAATCCAAGATTAAAGATTCAAAGATTAATAAATTCAGCTGGTGAAAGAATTGCTGATGCTGTCAGTGTGACTTCTGATTTTAAGGTTTGATGTCTCTGCACCCAAGTCCTTTTTTTTTCTTACAACTTCCTTCTTTAAATAG
>NW_011124153.1:0-502 GCF_000146605.3 Meleagris gallopavo
CTAGTCAAATATTTATATGATGATTTATAACAAATAGTCATCTAAAATCTTCTGATATTAACTGGTTGTAAAAGAAAATGTTATTTTTAACTATGCATAAATTCTAAGCCCTTTTTTTATGTTATCAAAGCTGCACATGTATTTTTATTTTTATTTTATTTTCTGAGTTTATCTACACTTTAACAAAATGTGACTTCAAGCTTAACTAAGATTTATATACTTTTGCATTAAAGCTAGGAAAAAAAAATAAATTCAGTAGACTTCTGATGTGACTTAGGAAAGAAACTTTTGAGGAAAAAAAATCATAATTTTTTTATCATTGTCCCAGTTTCACCTGGGATAGAGTTGATTGTTTCCAATCTCCATCTCTGATATGATAGTGTGTTTTGGCTTTAAGAGAAAAAATTGTGTGATAACTCACCAGTATTTTAGTTGCTGCTGTGCAGCACTGTAAAAAAAAACAACCAAGGACATTTCAGTTTTTTAGTTCTCTTACTGTCCT
>NW_011124154.1:0-672 GCF_000146605.3 Meleagris gallopavo
TGCCGTTGCTGACCGAGAAATCGCGTTTCTCCCCGAACGCCGCTTTCAGCCGTCAGCAGCGGTCTCGTGTTTCTCGCTTGCCGAGAACGGGCCACTTCAGCCGGCTGCTTTTCTCCGACGAGTGAGCGGGCTCCTGTGCGCGCATCGGAAAGGTGCGGTTTGCACTTCGCCTTGGCTACATGCAGAATGCACTACGCCTACCTCTGAATACTATGTCTCTGCCTTTATTTCGAACCACAATTCGTCCCAGTGAGGTATGACACTGCTAGACATCTGCATTCAGAGAGGAAAAAGAGTGGAAAGAGAAAACCCTCTCCAATAAGGCATGTGCAAGTTCGAGGAGCGACAGCTGTAGTGCTCTCAGGGAGAGCGTGACAGAAAGTGGGGAGAAATCCTTTCAGGACTGCGGAGAAAAAAACCCCTCGCAGCTAGTGCAGGAGGCTGAATTCGCACTTGTCGGCATCGGAATCGCACTCCTTCGTTCTCATACGCAGAAAGCGGCATTCGCGCTGAACCGCTCCGGAGACTGCCGTAGAAGGCCGAGTAATAGCGATTCTCCCCGAAGCCGCTTTCAGCCGTCAGCAGCGGTCTCGTGTTTCTCGCTTGCCGAGAACGGGCCACTTCAGCCGGCTGCTTTCCTCCGACGAGTGAGCGGGCTCCTGTGCGCACTTC
>NW_011124155.1:0-1003 GCF_000146605.3 Meleagris gallopavo
ACTGCTGCTGGAGAGAAAGGTCCCACTTGGAGTTTGTGGCAGAGAGCCTCAGGAGAGACCCGAGGCCGACCCCTGGGATTCTGGAGTCGAGCCTACAGGGGGTCAGAAGAGGGCTACACTCCAACTGAAAAGGAGATCTTAGCCGCGTATGAGGGGGTTCGGGCTGCTTCTGAAGTAATCGGTACTGAAACGCAGCTCCTTCTGGCACCTCGGCTGCCAGTGCTGAACTGGATGTTTAAGGGAAAGGGTTCCTCCACCCATCATGCTACCGATGCCACTTGGAGTAAGTGCATTGCGCTGATTACGCAGCGAGCGCGGATGGGGAATCTCAACCATCCAGGAATCCCAGAGGTGATCATGGACTGGCCTGAAGGCAAAAAGTTTGGAACATCACCAGGAGAAGAAGTAGCACGTGCAAAAGAGGCCCCACCATACAATGAACTACCAGAAAATGAAAAGAAATATGCCCTGTTCACAGATGGATCATGTCGTATTGTGGGAAAGCATCGCAGATGGAAAGCCGCTGTGTGGAGCCCCACACGACAAGTTGCAGAGGCCACTGAAGGAAAAGGAGAATCGAGCCAATTTGCAGAGGTAAAGGCTGTCCAGCTGGCCTTGGATGTTGCTGAACGGGAGAGGTGGCCAATGCTTTATCTTTACACTGACTCATGGATGGTGGCAAATGCTCTATGGGGATGGTTACAGCAGTGGGAGCAAAATAACTGGCAAAGAAAGAGTAAACCTATTTGGGCTGCTGAATTGTGGAAAGATATTGCCGCCCGAACAAAGAATATGGTTGTAAAGGTGCGCCATGTAGATGCTCATGTGCCCAAGAGTCGGGCTACAGAAGAACAGCAAAATACCATCAGGTAGACCAAGCTGCCAAAATTGAGGTGGCCCAAATAGACCTGGACTGGCAGAACAAGGGTGAATTATTTTAGCTCGATGGGCCCATGAGACCTCGGGTCACCAAGGGAGAGATGCGACACATAAATGGGCTAGA
>NW_011124156.1:0-505 GCF_000146605.3 Meleagris gallopavo
TATAAAGGCAACCTAATTGCTTGAGAGGGAAACCTAAACCAGAGGTGAATCTCCAGAAAACTGGTAACGCTTTCTAAAACATCTTTAAAATGAAACTTTCCTCTAGAAGTTGGTGGCCTGCTGGTACATAATTTCAATCTTCACCTTTTGTCTCTGAATCTTCATAGTGTTGTTTACTTACTAGTCACTACTGGTGACTCTATGAAGGATGGTCTCTTCTCACTGGTGACAGGATGAGGGGAAATGGCCTTAACTTTCCCCAGGATAAGTTCAGGTTGGATATCAGGAAACACTTCTTTACTAAAAGGGTTGTTAAGCACTAGAATAGGCTCCCCAGGGAGTGGTTGAGTCACCATCCCTGGATATGTTTAAAAACCATTTGGATGTGGTGCTCAGGGACATGATTTAACAGAGGGTTGTTAGAGTTAGGGTACTATGGATAGGTTGTGGTTGGACTCGATGATCCTAGTCTTCACTGAGCGATTCTATGATTCTATCATTTCAG
>NW_011124157.1:0-466 GCF_000146605.3 Meleagris gallopavo
AATGGCCAGGGTTATAGGCTAGACATCGTGTGTCGTTTGCAGTTTCTCTTGGAGGATCTGAAGTGTCCGAGAGAGAATCCAGAGTAGTCCCCATTGCCTCCTCAGCAAGATTGTTCTCGTTCTGCCGAGGTGCTGTGGCAGCCAGGGACCGAGCCTTTGCTCAGCGACTCCTGCGTCGTGCAAGCCTTCTGGGATGGGAGCCAGAATCTTCAGCGGCCGCCCATGAGTCGTCCGAGGCTGATGCTGCCAAGGGTTTCTTCTGCTGGGGGAGGTTTTGTAGGACGTCCGAATGGGTCCTCCCTAGTTGGCTTTTTCCACTTTGCTTTCTTTGAATTGTCCTTTGCAGGAGGAAGTTGTGTGTGTTATTTGCTAGGATGCTGCAAGTTTCTTTCTTTCCTCCTTGGCTGCTCTTGGTGTGATGTGCCAAGCTCTCTGATTGGCCCTTTCTCTCGGTGGTGTTTTCCTT
>NW_011124158.1:0-1236 GCF_000146605.3 Meleagris gallopavo
CGGCTGCTGTATTATCCCCTGTGTGAGGGGACTGGTACAGCGACTAATTGAAACCGCACTGCTTAAGCAAACAACAATGGGGGCACCACCATACTCGGACAGAATGATGATATTAGGAGAAAGTGCAGAAGTTTTTAGAATCGTGCCTTAGGAAGGAATTGCAGAAATCAACATGTATAAAGAAAAAGGGGGGGAATTTGTGGAAAGTGAAAAGTGTTGTTTCTGCATTGATCACTGACAAGGGGCAACTGAGCTAAAGAATTAAGCTGTAACACAACTTTAGAATTAGCTGATGTGGAATGTAAGAACAGCGTATACATGTTAGTAGCATATTTTAGAAACATAGTTACCGGATTGCCTAACAAATACCTTCTCATAAAGCTGCAATAGATTCTAAATGTTTTAAACAAGGTGGATACAGTGTTCTGAACTAGGAAACATACTGTGAAGTTGTTCATTCGAGCGGCAAGCGTGAAATAGATTTAACAAACTGGCAAGGAGCCAGGGCCATGACACAAAGCAGAGCTGTCCCACTCTGTGGGAATGTGAGGATGCCACGTGCAGGCTTCAGGATGCTCCCCCTCATCCTCCTTCCGAGCTCATCTCTAAGCAAGGACAGACGGATGGCCAGAACAATGACCAGTGTAGAAGGGGCACAGGTGTCGAGGGGGGTAATTAAACAATTAAGAGGCCGTGTTGGTGTTATGTTAGTAAAACAGACATCCGAAAGTTACGACCAGATGTTGTTAAGAAGCAACGGTTAGAAGGCAATTAACCAATGAAGATATTTGTGTCTGGGCGGCAAAGATTTGTGCTTACTTGGTATCTGTGTGATTAGTGAAGAAGAGTGTGAACCTGCAGTACTCAGTGAGGGAGGAACCAGGGCAGGAAGAGATCAGCGTCGGGCAATAGGGCATAAAGACGTAGCACTGTTTTCTCGGGGCGCTCCTGCCTGCAGGACGCCCGCCATTGCAATCGCGAATAAATCTGCTTTACGAGAGAAACCGTCCTGGAAAATTATTTGGATATTGCCAACAGTGTTCAAGAAAGTTTAGACGTCGTGCTGAGGGACGTGGTTTAGTGGTGAATACTGGTGGTAGGGATGGTTGGATCGGGTGGTCTTGGAGGTCTTTCCAACCGTGGTGATTCCGTGTGTTTGATGCGTTTGCATTTGTCTCTTCTAAAGTGTATTGCGACTAAAACCAGTCCCACGTCCCAGCTGGTTTCAGGGTTACC
>NW_011124159.1:0-553 GCF_000146605.3 Meleagris gallopavo
AATTGCAGCAGGAAACAAGCAGTTTAGTTGGTAATTGACTTGTAGGGATTAGAATGGTTCAGGTTTCCTCTGTGCAAGGAGAAGGTTCATCTGAGGTCTTACAGATAGATAATAATTCCTCTAAAGCATCACAACTCTCTCTACAAAAAATTACAATAAACTCTTTTGTTCTGGTAATTCTGCATTGTGCCAATATTAGTTTTAAGTTAAAAAAGAAAAGATAGAACAGGTAGTGCTAGCCAAAATGTGATAGGAAAATGAGGGCGAAATACAAATCAGGTATCATAGAATGGCTTGGCTTGTGGAAAGAGCCCCCAGGGATCATCAAGTTCCCACCCTCCTGACACAGGCAGAGTCACCAACCTCCAGAAATTGTATTAGATGTATAAGATACATTTGGTATTTTATATAATGCATAGCTGAATAACCTGCCAATTCTAATGAGACTGTAATTAAATTTCTTGCCATCAGTGTGCAAGAGGCAATTATCTCCTGTTTCTCTTTCTTTCTACCTCATTATAAAGGCATAGAAATCAACTAAATACTCAAATTC
>NW_011124160.1:0-326 GCF_000146605.3 Meleagris gallopavo
AGGCGCGGGGCGCGTGGCCGGGGCAATAAAGGGGAGCGGCCCCCCGGCTCCGAGCTGCCGGCTTTTGGAAAGAGGCATGGCTGATGTGGGGTGAGGGGGTGTTAAGGAGATGCTCTGCGGTAGATCTGCACACAGTTGCACATTGCTGCCTGCCCCGGGCTGCTCCTCGTGTGCTTTGGTAATGTGGCTCCTGGGGGGGTTCCAGCAGAGCCCCAACCCAAGGACTTCCCCTCCAAGAGCTGCAATCCCAGCTCCATCCCTGCGCTGCTCGGAGAGCCGTGTCCCCACTGCCATCTCTGCACTGCGTTCCCTCCTGCAGCACAGGG
>NW_011124161.1:0-745 GCF_000146605.3 Meleagris gallopavo
CTTCTCATCTCAGCGTTGTGGTAAGGCCGATCCACTATCAATTTCACATTCTCTCTCCTTATAAAATTCTGTTGATACCATATTTAGTAAATTACTTTGTTTTACCTCAGATTGTTGCCACTGTTTTCAATTATTTCGGGGTCCCTTATTTTCTTTTTTTCCGGGGTCGCGGATCCGCGGATCCCTCCGCCCTTCTAGTCACGGAACCGGGCCGAACCAGCCCGTAAACCGTTGACATTCTTGGTGGAGAATGCGGGCAACAGTTGCTTTTTAGCTTTTTGAACAAATCTCTCTCTCCGCTCTCAGACAGCTTCATTGGGAAAGTTTATCTGTTTCACCAGTACTGTCTGAAAGCGTGACCTTGAAAAGTCCAGGCGGACGGCCAATACTCTAGGATATTTGTAAACTTTGAGCCTTGCTATCTTGTTTCTGTAAAAGAAAAAAAAAGAGAGAAAAAATGCTTTCTCTACTGAAACTGCCTTTAAGGGCTGCATGCCACTGTCTCTTCTTTCTTAATGCTAAAAACATACTGGGCCTTAATTAAGTTCACCACTTTGCTCTATGGAGCAATAGGTATATATAGCCAATTGAAAACATGGATGGAAATAACTATGTGGCATCTGCATATTATGTGGCATACCATTCCAGAGGGAGCTGCTAATTTACAGGGTTGGGATTTTAAGCAGGTTTCCAGCCTCTCCTTTGAATTCTTTATGCGGATTTTCAATGCTCACCTGATCACGTT
>NW_011124162.1:0-500 GCF_000146605.3 Meleagris gallopavo
CACTGTGCAGTGACGAGGTCGGAGGTAATAACACCTGCTGGCAGATGAGGAAAACACTGTTGGACAGAGGTGAGGAGAGAATAAAACACGACGGCTGAGCTGCCTGCAAAGAGCTGCTGGGGGAAGCGTGATGCCAACTCTAAATTTGATCCGATAGCCTGCTGTGCACGTTCTACGTTTATCCCGCCCTCCGTCTTTCCCACAGCCACACACGGGGCTCTGGGCAGCGGACGTCTCTGTTGGTGGGGGTCCTGCTGCCACCTCGAGGTACCGAGCCAAACTGCCACCTTCTGGGGGAAACGTGAGGAAAAAGCGCAATTCGGAGCCCACGGCACCTCAAAGCCCCTTCAAGAGCCCCCAGCTACTGCCCTGAGCCCTCCGCTTCTCCCCGCTCGCCCCTCAAAAGCCTCGGGAGCGCCAGCAGCACCTCGTGCCCTTAGGATGCCCGGTGCATTTCACACGGATGCACTCATCTCCTGCATCACGAGCACTGGCCAAAA
>NW_011124163.1:0-385 GCF_000146605.3 Meleagris gallopavo
GGGACGTTGAAAGCGAGAACAGCCGTCATCTGCAGAGCTCGGGAAACCGATATCCAGTGTGAGCTCCGGAATCCTGGGGAGGGGAGGGGGTGAAACTGAAATGACTGACATTGTATTTCAGCAACGATGAAAGTCTGGGAAGCGAAAAGGGTTTGGGAAAACCACAGGCTGAGGAAGGCAAAGTTGAGCGAGGTGTAACAGGGATGTCCTTCCCTAGAAGAAGAGGTGAGGGGGAGCCTGGAAGGGCTCAGGGAGAGTTCCCCCCCCACTGGACCGAAAGCAGCTGGGGAAGCAGGGCAAAGAGGTTTATTTTATGATTTGGGGTGCCTCTTATCTGTGCTGCATCAAGAATTATTACCCGTAGATGATTTTGTAATGGCTGTAG
>NW_011124164.1:0-572 GCF_000146605.3 Meleagris gallopavo
AAGGATCTCCTTCTGGAGGTCCCTCCTTGGTGAGGCTTTTTCCTCTGCACCTGGAATCTTCTGATATGGGGGAGCAATCTTCTTCCCTTCCTTTATAGTACCTCTCTGCTCTGCCAGTCCTCCCACCATCACACCTCCGTTGTAACGCCTTTCCTAGTCACAGAATCACAGAATGGCCCGGGTTGGAAGGGACCTCAAGAATCATTTCTTGCAATACCAATTCTTAAAAGCAGTTTTACAATGGAGTATGAAATCTAATCCACTGACAGGATGGAGTTGCTCGAGAATACTAGAGTTTGCAGATTCAAAATCAAGCCTAGAATGCCAGACCTGAAGACTTTTCAGGAAATACGACAATGAAAGATAACATTAAATAAATAAATAACCCAATACAGCCACGTTATTAAATTGGCCTTGAAAGCTACCAGTGTCTAACTACTGTTATTTTAGAGTTGTGCCCCTCTCTAGCAGCCACCAATTTACTCAGCCAGCCATTACAAACCTTAATTTTCATAACTATGCAAGGGCTGATCCAAAAGGAATGCCTCCTATTTATAATGCTGGCCACAGCG
>NW_011124165.1:0-1200 GCF_000146605.3 Meleagris gallopavo
GGCTGAAGTGGCCCGTTCTCGGCAAGCGAGAAACACGAGACCGCTGCTGACGGCTGAAAGCGGCATTTGGGGAGAAACGCCAGCTCCGGCAAAGTCTCCGGAGCGGTTCAGCGCGAATGCCGCTTTCTACGCGTGAGAGCGAAGGAGTGCGATTCCGATGCCGACAAGTGCGAATTCAGCCTCCTGCACTACCTGCGAGTTGGGGGTTTTTTCTGCGCAGTCCTGAAAGGCTCTCTCCCCACTTTCTGAAACGCTCTCCCTGAGAGCACTACAGCTGTCGCTCCTCGAACTTGCAAATGCCTTTATTGGAGAGGGTTTTTCCCTTCCACTCTTTTCCTCTCTGAATGCAGATGTGTCGCAGTGGAAAACCTGACTAGAATGAATTGTGGCTCGAAATAAAGGCAGAGACATAGTATTCAGAGGTAGGCGTAGTGCATTCTGCATGTAGCCAAGGCGAAGTGCAAACCGCTCCTTTCCGATGCGCGCACAGGAGCCCGCTCACTCGTCGGAGAAAAGCAGCCGGCTGAAGTGGCCCGTTCTCGGCAAGCGAGAAACACGAGACCGCTGCTGACGGCTGAAAGCGGCATTTGGGGAGAAACGCGATTTTCTCGGCCAGCTACGGCAAAGTCTCCGGAGCGGTTCAGCGCGAATGCCGCTTTCTACGCGTGAGAGCGAAGGAGTGCGATTCCGATGCCGACAAGTGCGAATTCAGCCTCCTGCACTACCTGCGAGTGGGGGGTTTTTTCTCCGCAGTCCTGAAAGGATCTCTCCCCACTTTCTGAAACGCTCTCCCTGAGAGCACTACAGCTGTCGCTCCTCGAACTTGCAAATGCCTTATTAGAGCTGGTTTTCCCTCCACTCTTTTCCTGTCTGATGCAGATGTGTAGCAGTGGAAATCCTGACTAGAATGAATTGTGGCTCGAATAAGGCAGAGACATAGTATTCAGAGGTAGCGTAGTGCATTCTAGCATGTAGCCAAGGCGAAGTGCAAACCGCTCCTTTCCGATGCGCACACAGGAGCCCGCTCACTCGTCGGAGTAAAAGCAGCCGGCTGAAGTGGCCCGTTCTCGGCAAGCGAGAACACTGCTGACCGCTGCTGACGGCTGAAAGCGGTGTTCGGGGAGAAGCGCGATTTCTCGGCCAGCTACGGCAAAGTCTCCGGAGCGGTTCAGCGCGAATCCGCTTTCTACGCGTGAGAGC
>NW_011124166.1:0-393 GCF_000146605.3 Meleagris gallopavo
GAGAGCACTGCTTGTCTACATGACCAATATTTTGCAAACAACCACCAACAACCATCGCAACTAACAACTGAAATGGCATTTCCCTGCAAAAAAACAACCAACAAAAGGACAGCCTGTCCAAAGACCTCTCCTCACACACTTGCCAGAAAGGCCAGAACCGTTATTCTGTCTGCCAGGCTTACTCACAGAACACCAGGCTTTTCTCCACCGGGCATCACATGGACACAAACAGGCTGCTGGTGCGGGGAAGGCAATTTCACCTGAGCATCTCACCACAGACGTTCCCTCCGCTCTGCTCTCCTGCAAAGCACGAGGAGAAAAGCCTCAGCTCCTCCGAGCAACACGGGAAACAACTCCAGAAAATTCTCCACTCAAAAACCAGTTCCTGCAGAC
>NW_011124167.1:0-304 GCF_000146605.3 Meleagris gallopavo
GGAATCGCCATTCGATGTGATTTTCTTCTGCCCAGCGCTGTATCATGCACCAGGTAAAATGGAGTTCCTTGGTCGCTCTTGATGACTTGAGGTGTCCCGGAGGCAGACATCAGTTTGGTGAGTGCCTTGATGGTATCTGCCTGGTTTGCTTTTGGCACTGGATAGGCCTGCAGTAGCCCACTTGCAGTCGACGCAGGTCAGGGCATATCTGGCCCCCTCAGAGCGAGGAAGGGGCCCGATGTAATCGACCTGCCATCGCTGGAGAGGATTATGTCCTCTAGCAAGATGGGCTGTTGTTCGGGCA
>NW_011124168.1:0-587 GCF_000146605.3 Meleagris gallopavo
AAAAAATCTTACTACGAAGATTTACTGAAAAACCTTTTTCCTCCTTTCCCCCTTTTTTTCCTGTGCTTATTCCTATTTTATGTGACATGCATACTGCCAGCTCTGGGATCACCAATATTTAGCTTTTTTCTTAAGAATACTGCTTGCTTTGAGAAACACATAATATAAAACAAACTGACAAACCAATCTCTCCTTTGAGATTCTATTGTCACTCTATATTTTTTATATTTACAACTTTTTTGTGTAATTATTCTGGATTATTGTTCCTGATGCTTAACATCTGATCGTTAACAGTAAAGTATGGGAAAGGCAATACAGAAGTTTGTTTAATTCAGCTTCACGCCCTGATACTGAAGCCAGAAGAAGGAAAAACAGACATCTCCAAAAGATGCAGTGGCACGCTTTCTTTTCTGAGGTATACCTTCTTCGGACTGATATATCCAGTATCCTGAGTCCTTATTCTTAAACAACATACATCCTAGAAAACTACTGCTTTTAACTCTTCAATGCTCCTAGATAGAAAATAAAATTCATAAAATATTAGTTCAATCAAAGGCCTTAGTCACCCTGTTGTATGAGCACTATAG
>NW_011124169.1:0-674 GCF_000146605.3 Meleagris gallopavo
CTCGATGAGGAGCACTCCTATGTCCTTCAGGACAAAGGCGATGTCCTCCCCCTTCCTCAGGCAGTGGGAGACGAGGGACGTTGTGCCAAATATGCAGGCCTTCCCAGTCTGCCGGCTCACAGATGCGGCCGCGGCCACCTCAGCGTATTTGAGGGCCTCCAGCTCCTTGTGGCCTGGAAAACCACACGGCAGAGTTTGTTGTGCTGGAAGCGGCCCTTCCATGGCTGCTTCCCAAGTGCTGCTCATTGCAGTCGCCACCCAGGACAGCCCCGTATTCGGACGGGCTCCATGGAGGGAGGGTGAGGTTTGCTTTTGAGAATGGGGGCGCTGGCTCCGTTTGTGCCGTCTGTGCAGCAAGAAAGGGTTTCAGCCTCCTCCTACCTGGCAGGTAATCCTTGTTAGCCGTGAGGTTACGGATGCCCGCAAGGTTCCTGGCCAGGTGAAACGCAGGCCACTGGAAAATCACGGTCCCATCCTCAGCCTCGACCCGCTCGGAGGCAATGCTGAAGGCACCGAAGGTGGGAATTCGGACTCCCTGCACGTGGAAGAGAAGGGAAGGGCTGAAGTGTTAAGGCTGGAGGAAGAGCTGAAGCTTGCCCCGTCCACGGACGGTGCTTCGGGTCCTGCCGTGCCCTCTGCCACTGCTCAGAAGTGGGAGAGCTTTGGGAAGGAGC
>NW_011124170.1:0-517 GCF_000146605.3 Meleagris gallopavo
GTTAAATTTAAAGAAAAAGGGGGGAAAAAGGGGGGGAGGAAGGACTTTAAAAAGGGAAAAGAGCTGCGCTCAGTGCCACGGCCCTCTGGCGGCGGGATGGGCAGAAACGGGAGTAAAATAATTGTTTAAAAACCACCTTTTGGGCGACAGAAACGCGCTTTTTGGGTGACAAAGTCGTCAAGCACCGTTTTAGGGCCAAAAACTGAAATTTGGAGGTGGGGTTTTAGGATTTTATGGCATTTTATCGAGTGGGGGGGGAGGGGGGCTGTGGAGAGGGTCTGTGTTTGGGGTGAAAATGGGGTTTTTCGGTCAATAGGGACCGTTTCCCGTGTACCAGGCGGCCAGGAGCACAGCGCAGATGTATTTAAGAGCCCTTTGAGTGTTTGGGGGATCTGAAAATGTCCCTAAAAATGGCCCTTCCCACCCCACCTTGGGACCCTTGCTTCCCACATGGCTACGGGCTGCCCTCAACAAAGATGGACGCCACGGCTTCATCCTCCTGAGGCCATCTTGAGCC
>NW_011124171.1:0-467 GCF_000146605.3 Meleagris gallopavo
GTGCAACTTGTAAGTAGGAGTGATGTGTTATGTCTGCATTAGTGCCTGATTTTGGATGTATCATTAAACTAGTCTCCCAGTTGTGCTCATTTAACGTGTTTGAGTTTGCATTGCAGACCAATCTGGAAATGCACAGACTGGTGGTGTTCTTTTGAATAAAGCCATTCTGGATGATGCTACAGCAGCTCTTCTGCTGTGTTCACAGAGTTGGAAGGGACCCCAAGGATCATGAATCTCCAACCCCCCTGCCACTTGCAAGGCCACCAACCTTCACAATTAATATTAGACCAGGCTGCCCAGGATCTCATCCAACCTGGCCTTGAACACCGTTAGGGACGGGGCATCCACAGCCTCTCTGGGCAGCTGTTCCAGCACCTCACCACTCTCTCTGTAAAGAACTTCCCCCTGACATCCAACCGCAATCTTCCCTCCCTCAACTTCAAACCATTTCCCCTTGTCCTGCTGTT
>NW_011124172.1:0-397 GCF_000146605.3 Meleagris gallopavo
GAACTCTCCTTTGAGGTAAGCAGTTCAAGGCGTTCCTTGTTGTCATGTGAGAAGAGCATCAGGTGCGAACACATCAGGAATATTCTCAGACACCTTCAGAATGTTTGGTGAGGTGAAGCCCAGAAGATCCAGTTCCAGATCAGACTTGCACTGGGTTGGATGCAGGGAGGAGTTCAGCCAGCTCTAAAATATGGCTTTGTTTGGCATTTTAATCTTCTGACCAAACAGATACTGCCCAGTGTGGTAGCCTGGTCTTTGCGCAACAGCAGACCAGTGTATGGAGTGTGTAGATCTGTTCAGGATCTGTTCTGCTGACTTATGTCTGTAGATAATTGGAGCTCTCTTCCATCCCCTTTGGCAGAGAGCCTGCTGCTGTGTACACAGTGACTCTTCTACC
>NW_011124173.1:0-359 GCF_000146605.3 Meleagris gallopavo
CAGTTCTTTGAACTGGTATGCATTAAACAAGCCAGTTGCTTTGAATGCTGGCATTTCTAAGAGTGCAAATCTCTCTTAGAGCTCGTGTATGTCTCACTCTTTGATTCTGACTTACTTTTTTTTGGCCTATCTTATAAGGAAGTGTATGGGGCTGCTGAATCACAGCCTGAACCTCCGATTGATCACCTGAGGCGAGCAATGAGTCAGCCATAGGAGCACAGGTGAAAGCAAATCACCTGTGCTGCAGGAAGGGGTGGAGCCTGGCTGCACCTCTCCTAGACCCATTTAAGAGCTGACTGCCAGTGGTGAAGGATCTCTCTGGAGATTCGCTCCATCGGATTCATCTCGCGAGCCCAGGA
>NW_011124174.1:0-327 GCF_000146605.3 Meleagris gallopavo
ATTGGTGTGCTGTTATGTCTCTAGCACGTCCTGAGAGTCCAGAGTCTTCCCCTCAGTGGGAGGCTCAGCAGTCCCTCCAGTAATAGCTACATGGCCTACTGATGTTGTGGCCAACACTCTGATCTTCACTGCTAAAGGGACCCCCATCACGTCCCTGTGGCAGATCAGGACACTCCTTTGGTGCCTGATATTATTATGCAGCCGCAGACGTCCGGCCAGAAGGTGTGGTACAGGCGGCCAGGACGTGCTCCTGTACAGGTGGAAGTGTTGGCCAGGATAGAAACACGGCCTGTATCTTGCCCTGGAGGCAGACCTTCCCTCCTGGTA
>NW_011124175.1:0-372 GCF_000146605.3 Meleagris gallopavo
ACTGCGTGGTGGGGACGAGGTGGCACGTTTGATCCCTGTTGTTCCCTGTGGAAGGAGTTCCCATCACCGTGCTGGTGCACAGAGCAGTGTTAGCAGCGACGTTGGCGCTGAGCTCTGCTGTCCCTGCATTCCCCAAACTCTTCCCCAGATCCTCCCCGTGGCTCAGGAAGCCTGATTTCATTTGTCCATGCCCACTTGTTGCTTGGGCAGTCCTTTGTCGAGAGGCGAAGGCTTATGCAAACTCCCTGCCGTTCCCATAGCGATGGTAAGATTAATATTTAAAAGCAGCGTTCCAGGTTATCCGGATATCTATTCCTTCAGCTCGCCAGCAAGAGAAGGAGCTGGCAGAGAGCCGGGAGGCTCAGCCCTATG
>NW_011124176.1:0-658 GCF_000146605.3 Meleagris gallopavo
CATTCTGAATGTGGAGAGCTTTGCTCCACAAGATGCATGGAAAGGCTTGGGGGGAGGGGTGGAAGAATGGTTGACAGCTGTGAATGTTTGCTACTTCTGCAGATAGTTTTTGTACATTACGAGTTTAGCAGTTAATCAATAGCTTAAAACCAAAGTGCACTGTTTTAAAATACAGCTGTATATTTTCTTCAGTCAAAAAATACAAGCAAAAATGCAATACAAAAATATAGAAGACTGAATTTGCTTGCTTATGTGCTTATGGTTATTTTGACTGTGCCTCAAACTTCAGTGTCTTGTCACCGAATCTGGTCAGATGCTTGAACAGATGAGGTCTGATTCTGAGGATACGTAGTTTCTGTGTCCTGTGAAGAGTTGGCACATGCTGAGCTATCAGAAATGGAAGTAAATGTCAGAGGAAGCCAGTAGTAGAGACAACGGCAAGACTGAAATGTTCACCACTGCTTGGAATTTCTCTGATAGCAACAGAAAACCAAGCCTTGTGAACGTGCAGTTCCGGTGCCACTCTTAAATGATGGTGCTATTCGAAAGGTTCTGGCCTTACTTTAAGATGTTCTGGCTATCATTAGGTGCATGGGAACTGCTGCATCACTGCCTGAGCCTCTGATTGACCACCTGAGACAAGCAGTGAGTCAGCCAT
>NW_011124177.1:0-352 GCF_000146605.3 Meleagris gallopavo
CCACTTGTAGTAACAGATGTGGAAGGTTACAAGTTGACTGGCTCCTTTCTGGTCAAGTGGCCCTGATTTCTGCCTCCCAGCTGTTAGCTGGTGCAGGCTTCTCTTTGGTTTTGGCTCTTAGGCGTTTGGCCTCGTGGCCCTGGGGAGGCGCAGCCAGCCTGCTGCTGGCAAGAGCTGTGCAGGGGGAAGGGCGAGCTGCTGCCAGGGCAGGGCTGGATGCGGAGCTGGGGTAGGGCTCGTGGGCTGCGCTGCTTTCCTTGAGTGCTGGCAGTGCCAGCAGAACTTTACCTTGTGGTGATTCAGTCATGCTGTTGCTCCATCAGCCTGATGTGCGTGACTGAAGTGTTAAATC
>NW_011124178.1:0-320 GCF_000146605.3 Meleagris gallopavo
TAACCGTACAGATGTTCAGGATACCATCACCAGGTTCCTTAGTTATAACCATCCACACAGCTCTCAGTTCTGCCCATTGGCTGCTCTGACCATCCCCCTCGTCAAACCAGATTGTCTCAGTAGACAGTAGTAGAAGGATGGTATGCTATTGCTCTCCACTTGCTCGGGTTGCCCTTGCTGGATCCATCTGTGTACCAAGCATCTTCAGGGATTAGGGGTATTTTCCCTCCTGAACGGGACTCTTCTGCGATGGAGCGGACCAGTATTTCTTTTGATGCATCCTGTGATACGTTACTGGACCTAGGATCTTCTGGAGTTCT
>NW_011124179.1:0-643 GCF_000146605.3 Meleagris gallopavo
GGTCGAGAAATCGCGCTTCTCCCCGAGTGCCGCTTTCAGCCGTCAGCAGCGCTCTCGTGTTTCTCACTTGCCGAGAACGGGCGACTTCTGCCTGCTGCTTTTTCTCCGACGCGCGAGCGGTCTCGTGTCCGCACGTCGGAGAGGAGCGCTTTGCACTTCGCCTTGGGTACATGCAGATGCACTAGGCCTAGCTGTGAATACGACGTGTCTGCCTTCATTTCGAGCGGCAATTCTTTTTTGGTGTTGTTCTCCATGGCTACGCTTGTGCATGCTCGGAGGAAAAGAGTGGAGAGCAAAACCCTCTCTAATAAGGCTGTTGGAAGTTCGGGGAGCGACATTTGTTTCGCTCCCAGGGAGAGAGAGCGTGACAGAAAGTGGGGACCGATCCTTTCTGGCCTGCGGAGAAAAAACCTCCCTACGGAGGTAGTGCAGGAGGCTGAATTCGCACGTTCTCGGCATCGGAATTGCACTGCTTCGCTTTCATGCGTAGAAAGCGGCACTCGCGCTGAACCGCTCCGGAGAGTTTGCCGACGCTGGTCGAGAAATCGCGCTTCTCCCCGAGTGCCGCTTTCAGCCGTCAGCAGCGCTCTCGTGTTTCTCACTTGCCGAGAACGGGCGACTTGTGCCTGCTTGCTTTTCTCCG
>NW_011124180.1:0-601 GCF_000146605.3 Meleagris gallopavo
TTTTACAGTCTCTAGGCCAGGTCCGTAGTATTTCAATAGACGACAGTCATATCTCTGAAGTAGCGGACCTGGTTCAAGAGGAAAACGGGAGTTCCAAATCAGACCTAGAGGTTCCAGTCATGGCGGATCCCCTGCAACTCCGTCCTATTATAACTCAAAAAACGAAAAAGGTGCAAGATAAACCGGCAGGGGTGCCCCCTGACCAATGGCCCCCTGCCAAAACGTATTTGCATGTGACAGCCAGACCATACACTCCTACTAATGGACCTGGTGCAGCGATTTTGGCAGAGGCCGAGAGAGAGTATACCTGCATGGCTGCTCAGGTTATGGGATTCAGGAGCAGAAAGTGTTATGGTTAATGGGCCGGAAATGTCAAAGCTGGCCACCATACCATTACATCCTGCTGTCAGGCAGAGACTATACGCTGCCATCCAGTATAGCAATGAGAACCACTCAATAATAGATTGGTTAATGGCAGCGTGCCGGATGGTCTGGCCAAATAAAACAGATATTCCCCTAAACATAGGACTATGGTCCTCCATGGAGGACCTTCAAAACTACATTCGCGACTTAGGCATGAGAGAAGCAATATATGAAGACT
>NW_011124181.1:0-504 GCF_000146605.3 Meleagris gallopavo
TAGAACTGGACAGATATAAAAGGTTATCATGGGACAGAGAGTGTCTAAGAAAATTCCAAAAAACACCCCTCTGGGTAGTATTTTAGCTCACTAGAAGGACATCGCTGGTGAGCCAGGGAAGACACTGACTAAGAAACTGGGAACATAAATTAAGTAACAGAACCAGTTCTTATAACTGAGCATCCTAATTGTGAGACTAAGTGCTGGGTGTTTATGAAAGCTGAAGAATTGAATTGTTCGACTCATGGACTTTGAAGGGAGGGGACAAACTGTTTTGATGGTATACGGAATTCTCGATTTTAATGGTATACACAAGTGTAATTGATGGTATGTGGAAGTATAATTGATGGTATATTTGGAATTGTAATTGTTGGTACTAATAGTGAAATTGTGAGGGGGAAAAAGAAGTGAATCATGAGAACAGCTTTTCTATATTGTGAGAGCAGCCTTTCGCATAATTTGAGCGATATAAGCTGAAGGACAGAGACTTGCATAAGTGTAAGC
>NW_011124182.1:0-364 GCF_000146605.3 Meleagris gallopavo
CCATCATAGGAGATCAGGTTGGTCGAGCAGGATTTGCCTTCCATGAAGCCATGGTGGCACAGCCTGATTCCCCGGTTGCCCTGCACATGCTGTGTGATCTTCCTCGAGATAATCTGCTCCATAAGCTTTCTTGGAACCAAGTCAGGCTGATGGGCCTGCAGTTCCTCAAAATCCTCTCTACAACCCTTCTTGTAGATGGGAGTTGCATCTGCAAGCCTCCAATCCTCGGGACCATCTCCAGTTGACCAGGGATGCTGACAGACAGTGGAAAGTGACTTGGCAATCTCCAAGAGAGTCACACCACAGCCCCTGCTTCCTTGCCTGCCCCTTCTGAAGAGCTTATAGCCATCCATTGCAGCACTCC
>NW_011124183.1:0-498 GCF_000146605.3 Meleagris gallopavo
CCCGTTCTCGGCAAGCGAGAAACACGAGACGGCTGCTGACGGCTGAAAGCGGCGTTCGGGGAGAAACGCGATTGCACGGCCAGCTACGGCAAAGTGTCCGGAGCGTTTCAGCGCGAATGCCGCTTTCAGGGCATGAGAGCGAAGGAGTGCGATTCCGATGCCGACAAGTGCGAATTCAGCCTCCTGCACTACCTGCGAGTGGGGTTTTTTCTCCGCAGTCCTGAAAGGATTTCTCCCCACTTTCTGTCACGCTCTCCCTGAGAGCACTACAGCTGTCGCTCCTCGAACTTGCACATGCCTTATTGGAGAGGGTTTTCTCTTCCACTCTTTTCCTCTCTGAATGCAGATGTCTAGCAGTGTCATACCTCAATGGGACGAATTGTGGTTCGAAATAAAGGCAGAGACATAGTATTCAGAGGTAGGCGTAGTGCATTCTGCATGTAACCAAGGCGAAGTGCAAACCGCTCCTTTCCGAAGTGCGCACAGGAGCCCGCTCAA
>NW_011124184.1:0-499 GCF_000146605.3 Meleagris gallopavo
CTATGGCCGCCACACCTCAGATATTTATAAACCTGGATCAGGTCCCCTCTCAGTCTTCTTTTCTCAAGGCTAAACAGACCCAGTTCACTTAGCCTTTCTTCACAGGGGAGATGCTCCAGGCCCTTCACCATCTTTGTGGCCCTCCGCTGGACTCCTTCCAAGAGATCCCTGTCTTTTTTGTACTGGGGAGCCCAGAACTGGACACAGTACTCCAGATGAGGCCTTACCAGGGCAGAGTAGAGGGGGAGGATCACCTCCCTCGACCTGCTGGACACCTCTTTTTAATGCACCCCAGAATGCCATTGGCCTTTTTGGCCATGAGGGCACACTGCTGGTTCATGGTCAACCTGTCATCCACCAGGATGCCCAGGTCCCTCTCTGCAGAGCTCCTCTCCAGCAGCTCATCCCCCAGCCTGTATTGGTGCATGCAATTATTTCTCCCTAGGTGTAAGACCCTACACTTGCTTTTGTTGAACCTCATCCGGTTTCTTACTGCCCA
>NW_011124185.1:0-356 GCF_000146605.3 Meleagris gallopavo
GATGAAAGGAGTTTGTTAAAAGTGACCATAAATAGCAAATTTTAAAAATACTCCGCTGGGCTTAACATGCCATACCGAAAATGGACTTAATCTGGAAAATCAGCTTTTGTCAGGATTGTCTGGACAATTGGCATACAGTTTAAGTACACAGTAGCCTCTGTTAAAATACCACCAACGATTAACCTTATCTGAGATTTTTCCTTGCTAATGGTTTAAAAAATGTTACTTCAAAGAATTTTATAGTAAATAATACCCAAAAACTGGAAAGAAAGAAATTAAGACAATACTGTTCATTAGTCTTAGAGGTCTGACTGGAATCTGAAGACTTTTTTATTTATGTGAATTTTAGAGAAAAA
>NW_011124186.1:0-565 GCF_000146605.3 Meleagris gallopavo
TTTTTGAGTTATAATAGGACGGAGTTGCAGGGGATCCGCCATGACTGGAACCTCTAGGTCTGATTTGGAACTCCCGTTTTCCTCTTGAACCAGGTCCGCTACTTCAGAGATATGACTGTCGTCTATTGAAATACTACGGACCTGGCCTAGGGACTGTAAAACTGGTTTTTTCCCATCAATACATTAAGTTCTTGCTCCAATTTGTCAATCCGAGCTTTTAGGAGCTGATTTTCATTTTCTAAATTACCTGATCTTGTCTCTGCTTGATTTCAAGCATTCAGCAGTGGCCATGCCACTGTGGATGCAGCTAATTGCCTTTCCTTCGTAGTTAAGACATCTTTGTCCAGTCCCTGAAAGTATTCTGTTAAGCGTACTGGGGAAATACTCCCCAAAGTACCGCAGGGGACCCCCAGTTTCTCAATTATAGTTGCCAGTTGATAAGAAGGAGATCCCAGAAACCCTGGGATCTGCCCGGGGATCATTTAACTAGGGGAATGGTGTTCTCCCCCTTTGACCCCATTTATAGAAACCCCATAAAACGAGACATGATGTAAAGTGGATTTAC
>NW_011124188.1:0-484 GCF_000146605.3 Meleagris gallopavo
CTGACTATTTTGGGGGTAATTAAGGTGATTGACTCACTGCTATCCCTTGTTTTTAGGCACACGCTCCCTTGGCCCTCAGCTGCTGAGCCGGGGCTCTGCTGTCAATTCTTTCAGCCCCCCGTTTCGAGGTGGTTTTGTGATCATTGATCTGATGTAGTCAGGGTGTTACTGGGAGCGTTGCTCACTGCCTTGCCGTGCCAGGCCAAGGGAGGAAGGTGGGAGAGAGAAAGAAAGGGAGAGGAGGGAGCACACCTCCCCTGCCATTTCTCTTGTCCCAGCAGGCTCCAGTTGAACATCTGCCTTTCACCTGTGATCGGTGCTGGAGGAGAGCAGCCAAAGGCTACCGTGCATCCATCTCAGGTTGCTTGGGCAAGCAGCCAGGAGAGGGCAAGGGGCAAGAGATGGGAGTGCAGGGGGCAGGCGGGATGCCCTCGTCCAGCATTTGTGTGCGTGGGGGCAGGAGAAGCTGCTGAGACTGGAGTTT
>NW_011124189.1:0-932 GCF_000146605.3 Meleagris gallopavo
TGGGGACAGGGGCACTGAGGGGACACAGCCTGACCACTGCCTTCCAGTAACTCAGTTGCCCATCCCTGCAACTCCAGGTCCCTGTCACCAACCTGTTCATGTGCGTCATATCTCCATGATGTCCCCACGACGCCCTCATGCCAGCTTTATGTTCCCGTGGTCTCCACGGTGTCCCCGCGTCTCCATGATACCCCTTTTCCCCCATATCCCAGCAGTCAGAAGATGTCAGGCACTGGGACTCGGTGGCTTTGAGTCTGGGTGCCATCAGGATCCCAGTGCTCAGTGCCTGTCCCCTGAACGCCGGCTCCTTCCCATAGCCAGGGGTGGGGGCTGGCTGCATGCTGGGTGCAGCCCATGCCAGGGGGGCTCTGCAAAGCCCAGGGGCATTTGGGGAGCTGGGAGGAGCCCTGGGAGGATGAATGCAGCCCTAGCCTCCTGCAGCCTCATCAGCTCCTACGGGAGGAAGACGAAGGCAGCCACGCTCTGCCTCACACTGCTCCTCCATGTGCCTCCATGGACATACTCAGGTGTGAGGATCAGGTCTCAGTGACAGTGGCTGGCTGGGACCTCTTCCTCCTTTGGTGCCCTCAGTTCCCTTTCTTTGGGTTCTCTCTGTAGCCTTGGTTCCCTCTCTCTGGATCCCCCTGGTTTTTTTCTCCTTGAGTCCCTTCTCTTTGAGTGTCCTCCTTTCCCTCTCCTCGGGTCCCACTTATTCCCTTTCTCTGGGTCTCCTAGGGTTCTTCTCTTTGGGTTACCTTGGCTTGTTCTCTTTGGACCTTCACTGTCTCCTCTCCTTGGATCCTTCCAGTTTCTCGTCCTTGGGTTCCCTCTGTGGGAATGGAATGTTGTTTCTGCATTTGATATTAAAAAGAGCAATTGGTTTGAAGAAGTAGAACATCATGCTTTTGTATTCTGTAACTTATCCTTAGAAA
>NW_011124190.1:0-369 GCF_000146605.3 Meleagris gallopavo
AGTCTGTCAGTGCAAGCAGGAACCAGGAGCTGACAGAAATTTGTGCCCATTATCTATTGAAAAGATTCCACAAAAAAATCTATCTGGATGCCTTCCCCACAGAAGGAGAGCAGCCAACAGAACCCCAGGAAGGCTTTTGAGGTCTTCAGGTCTACATGCATAGAAGAAAAGGAAGAGAGGAGAGAGAGTAGAAGATGGGGAAAATTAGGCTTTAGTTAAATTTCCAATGATCTCTAGCTGTCCTTTTTTAGAAGAGAGCACTGGACACTCAGCCTTTCTGACATCCATGGCCAGGATCTCAGGCCTCATCCCTTCTGGGTTCAGAGGGAACCTGACCTGGGCTCGTCATGAGTGGCTTTAGCGCAGCGG
>NW_011124191.1:0-585 GCF_000146605.3 Meleagris gallopavo
GGAGGCATACGGTCATGAGGTGCAGATCCGTCCAATGTTCCATCAGTCCCATGCAGACCATCGCCGGGTGTTACACATGATCTGACAGTAACACTGGAACGTTTTGATGACATTTCATTCCTTCCGGTGATCCTGAAGGCTCAAAGACTCACGGGGAGAAATACAGATGTTTCAGAGGTAGCAAGAGGGGAAGGTCTGCCCTCCAGGGCAAAATACAGGCCGTGTTTCTATCCTGGGTCAACAGTTCCGCTTGTACAGGGGCACGTCCTGGCCGCCTGTACCACATTTTCCGGCCGGATGGTTGCGGCTGCATCATAATATCAGGCAGCAAAGGAGGTGTCCTGATCTGCCATAGGGACATGATGGGAGTCCCTTTAGCAATGAAAATCGGAGTGTTGACCACCGCGCCAGTAGGCCACGGACCTATTACTGGAGGGACTCCTGAGCCTCCCACCTCCAACAATCTCCCCCAAGGTGCAAGTAGGCCACACCACTTGGGTCCTACCTGCTCCTTCCATGGCCATTTTATTCTGTGGGTGCCAGGCTCTAACTTCTCAGGGGCAGGGAGCAGAAGATTATTTTCTT
>NW_011124192.1:0-624 GCF_000146605.3 Meleagris gallopavo
GGTCTGGGTCGCAAGGAGCTCAACGCTCATCCAGTTTCAACTCCCTGCTCTGTCCAGGGTCACCAACCAGCAGCCCAGGTGCCAGAGCCACATCCAGCCTGGCCTTGGATGCCTGCAGGGATGGGGCATCCACAGCCTCATTGGGCAAAAGGTGAATATATACTCTATATATCATATACACATAAAAACAGATGTCAAAATTACTATCCTTTTCTTTTTCTCTGCCTTACTAAATGATACCATCTCAACCCACAGATTGGACTTTGTGGCTTTATTTCAGTTTTCTCCCTCTTGCACTGGGAAGGGGGGCAGTGAGCGAACGACCGCTTGGTGCTGAGTGATGTGGTTCCATGTTGAACCACATCACTGCCCTGAGTCCAGAACAGACCTTCAGGTCTGCACAAATGCAAGGATTTGAGAGCGCTGTGACAGCGCAAAGAGACCAGGAATGAAAAGAGCACAGGATAGGAGCAAGGGCTCCCACATTTCAGAAAAGGCACAAGGGAGTTGTGCCCATCTCGGGGCTTGTGGCAGCATTGCAGGGCAGCCCCACAGAGGTAACCTCGAGCTGATGTCTCCTGGACAGCAAAGTCATTCCTATGTCTGAAACAACCGCGCTGCACA
>NW_011124193.1:0-503 GCF_000146605.3 Meleagris gallopavo
TGGTTCCACTCTCTCTGTCACTGATAAAGATGTGCAAGGTGCCAAGATGGACCCCTGAGAGACACCACTTGTCAGCAGCCTCTGAAGAAATGTAGTATCACTCCCGTTCTACGAGGATAACAGTGGGCCAGAAAAGATCCCAGGAAATACTTAGGCCTCTTCGGGTATTTGTACCTCCTGGGTATTTACTTTGCCACTGAACAGCAGCAGAATAACCTTGCAGGAGCCAAGGCTGATTGAACAGCTGCTTAAGTGTCATCTGCTCCTTTGGGCCTACCCAGTGGGCAGCAACATTCAAGCTGTTACTTACATCACCGAGAAGAGCTGGAGACAATTCTTCTTTTCCTAACAACTTCCAGGTGCCTACAAGCACAAACAGAGACCAGCAGTGTTTCATCACTTCACCAAAAGGAAGTCAAACACCCCAGCTGGGAAGAGCAGTTACAGAACTATGGTTACAGTACATGTTCCACGAGCACTTTGTATTTGGGACTGCATAGATA
>NW_011124194.1:0-451 GCF_000146605.3 Meleagris gallopavo
GCTCATCCCCCCAGCCTGTATTGGTGCATGCAATTATTCCTCCCTAGGTGTAAGACCCTACACTTGCTTTTTGTTGAACCTCATCCGGTTTCTTACTGCCCAGCTCTCCAGCCTGTCCAGGTCTCGCTGAATGGCAGCACAGCCTTCAGGCGTGTCAGCCAATCCTCCCAGCTTCGTATCATCAGCAAACTTGCTGAGGGTGGCCACTATCCACTCATCAAGGTCACTGATGAAGATGTTGAACAAGACCGGACCCAGCACAGACCCCCTGGGGGGACACCACTGGTTACAGGTCTCCAGCCAGACTCTGCACCACCAACGACGACCCCTCTGCGCTCTGCCAGTCAGCCAGTTCTCAACCCACCTCACTGTCCACTCGTCTATCCCACACTTCCTCAGCTTTATTATAAGGATGTTGTGGGAGACAGTATCAAATGCCTAGCAAATCAAA
>NW_011124195.1:0-658 GCF_000146605.3 Meleagris gallopavo
GGCATTTTTTCTTCCTGACCAGGAAGCCAGACACCAACTCAAGCTCTCCTCTTGAATCCATTTCCCTTAGCTCTCAGCTGTCTCCTCTGCCACCACCATCAGGGCTCAGTGCAGTGTCCAACAGAGGGCAACGTCCACTCCTCCTCTTCCTTGCCAACGTATCCAAAAGAGCCCGTATTCCTCCTGTGCTGCAGCCATGGGAGCCAACCCACCACGTCTCTGTGATCCAAACAAGATCCTGCAGCTGCACAGGGATCTGCAGCTCACCGCTTTTATTCATTTTGCTGAGTGCGTGATTGTAAAAACAGCATCCCGTTCCAGAACTAACGTTGGATTTAGCCTGGCTGCATCTTGTTTCTGCACCCTGGTTGGGTGTCCAGAAGGTGGCACACGGGCATTAGAGCCCTCTGTGAGGTAGGGGTTGTCCGGTCAGCACCGACTGACACCACGATGGCACAGCTTTTCCGAAGGCCCTGTGCTGCATTTGCCAGCTGCGTGTCACTGTGCTGATCACTCCAGGAAACAGATGGCACCGGGCTTCTTCTGATGCCAATGCAATGAGAGCCCAGAACAAAGAGGTTTGTAATGCCTCGAGCTGCAGAATATGCAGTAGATGGGGCACAGAGAAAGATCTGTCTCTTTTTCTGGTGAGCTCATC
>NW_011124196.1:0-499 GCF_000146605.3 Meleagris gallopavo
GAATTGGCACGGCCATTCCTGCAGCCCGTTCTCAGCGCTGGGCCCGAGACGGGCTGAGAGCCGAGGGCGGCTCTTTGCCATTGAGGAAGGAGAGCAGGGGCTCTGCTGTGCCCTCAGCACGTTCCTCTCTCCGCAGGCGCCTGGCTGCAGCTGATGGAGCCCAGCGCGATGTCCGCGGCCACAGCTTGCCCTCGGACGGGTGTCCTGCTCTCCTCAAGGGCCCTGGCAGCTGGAGATGATGCCAACGACCGTGACCACCTGCCCAGCGGTCGCACGGCACCACCAGGGCGGCCCCTGCCAGCCCCCGGCCGCCCTGGGCATCAACACCACCCCCGGCCCCCAGAACCCATCCTTCGGGGGTCCGGGAGCGGTCCCTCGACGGGGGTCACGCCTGGGGGCAGGCCACTGCCTCGCGAAGCTTGAGAGGCCTGGCAGCCCCAGCGCCAGCTCGTGCCTTCGCTCTCCCTCAGCATCCATCAGGGGATGGAAGCGAGCCCAG
>NW_011124197.1:0-590 GCF_000146605.3 Meleagris gallopavo
CACAAGCATGCGTGCTTCGGCTGTGTGAGTGTGCTGCCCGACAGCTGTGGGGAGCACAGCAGAGATGCAAGCAGAGGAAATCCACGTGCAGGGCTGCGGTGGGTGCTGGAGGTTGGGAGATGAGGGCTGGGGAGCAGATCCACGTCCAGCAATGATTCCTCTCACTGCCCTGCTACTGCGCTGTCACAGTGCCCTGGGCAAATGCACCTGCTGCTTTGTGCCAGAGTCCCCATCTGTTAGCAGAGGGATAGCATTTGGTAAAATGCTTCCTAATGGGCTGCCACGTTTGACTTGACTGAACAAAGTGGTTGTTTCTAGAACACCTACCTATGCCAGAGGGTAGACAAGGGTAGTTCTCCAGAAGTCTCTCAACACTGTGGTTGTGTGAACAGAGAAAATACAAGTGTGTTTCTTTTCAGTTCCAGCTTGTTGTGCCTGCTGGGATGGGCGTCGCGTGCAGCGAGATCAGCCGTGAGCCTGACGTGGCACAGATGGAGGTAGAGTATGAAGCTCTGATTGCTCTTGTTCCCTGACTTGAGCCAGCAGAGAGAGCTGCAGATGAGCTCTCCTGCTTTTTCAGGTAGAGAGAG
>NW_011124198.1:0-492 GCF_000146605.3 Meleagris gallopavo
GGACAAAAGGTGAATATATACTGTATATATCATAAATGGAGAAATACGTATGTCAAAATTATTATCCTTTTCTTTTTCTCTGTCTTACTAAATGATATTATCTCAACCCACAGATTGGACTTTGTGGTTTTATTTCAGTTTTCTTCCCTCTTCCACTGGGAAGGGGGGCAGTGAGCGAACAACTGTGTGCTGCTGAGCCACCTTCCATGTTAAACCACAATACTGGCCTGAGTCCAGAACAGATCACCTTGGGACTCTGAAACTGCCCCCATGGCTCAGTGAAGAGCACCAGAAGAGCTCGAGGTCTTCTCAGGGAGCAGCTCCTGAGGTCTATTCCTTACAGCAGCTTTGGAAGAGGCCTCCAGTTCTCTGGTCCTGCTCTGATGAGCCCCTCCTGTTATGGTGGTGCCAGCAAGGAGACCACTGTGACACAGCGGTTCATATTGCCGACTACTGACTGCAGCCCTGGAGTGCTGCTGTAGAGACAACAGC
>NW_011124199.1:0-788 GCF_000146605.3 Meleagris gallopavo
GCTATAGCAGTGTTGAAGGGATGTGTTGGCCTAGTGACTGATACATTTTTAACTCTTCAGTTAGAGTTTTAACTGCCTCTCTATGTTCTAATTTCCACTCCCATGGCTTGCCTTTCCGTAGGAGTGAGTATAATAGACAGTAAATGATAGAAAATCCAGGTACGTTTCCTCTAATACCCTAAAGTTCCCATTAACTGTTGTAATTCCTTCCTTGATTGAGCTCTACAATTTTCCATAAAGTATCTGGAGGAATCACTGCATTAGTATTAACCAAATGTCTAAAATTTTTACTTCTTTACTTGGTCCCTTACATTTTCCAGGTAGAATCTCAATTCCTGCTTTGTCTAGTGTTTGCCATACTACTGCTGCCACTTCGAAGTCCCTTCTGTTTGAATATCATCTATATATCATTCTGAGGAAGTGAGATTGTCTATAAAAGTTCAGTGAGTCCAGCATGAGCAATTGTGGGAGAATGTTTATACCCCTGTGTGAGTCTGTTAAAGATACATTGTATTCCTCCCAAGTGAAAGCAAACTTTTATTAATCTTCTTCCTGCAAAGGAACTGTGAAGAACATATTCTTTACATCTAAAACTGTCATCCGTGTCTGTGTGGCTGGTTGCAAAGTAGCTGTGAAGTTGGCAGCAGCTAGGAGGGTTGTATTAGCATTTAGGTGCCAATAATTGATTGTTAATTGCCACCTCCCATATGCTTTCTGGACTGGCCAGACAGGCGAGTTATATGGGGAGCAAGTTCTGGAGGTAATTTGTCTTTTCTTCCAATCTGCTT
>NW_011124200.1:0-500 GCF_000146605.3 Meleagris gallopavo
CATCCAGTATAGCAATGAGAACCACTCAATAATAGATTGGTTAATGGCAGCGTGCCGGATGGTCTGGCCAAATAAAACAGATATTCCCCTAAACACAGGACTATGGTCCTCCATGGAGGACCTTCAAAACTACATTTGCGAGTTAAGCATGAGAGAAGCAATATATGAAGACTCGTAGGATAGCCCGGTGTCATGGTTTTATATTTTTTTTTGTTTCGGTTTGGTTCTCAGTATTCCGCATCAATACATCATGTAGTATACTGGGAGTTAAAGTGTTAATGCTCCAATTCCAGGCACCTATCCCTATACGTTACAGAAGTCATGGGATCTGGCCCTTCCGGGTGGGGCCGTCTCTTACTGCCTGGCAGTGGTGCTGGAGGGTGCTTTCCTGGCCGTTCCAAGCTTTTCAGGTTTGAATCGGTATCGGGAACTCTCTCTCTCTCCTGTTTTATTTGATTTTATTAGTTCTCAATTTCAATCAGATTGTATTATATTGTGTT
>NW_011124201.1:0-520 GCF_000146605.3 Meleagris gallopavo
CACATCTGAAAGATCTTCCAGTCAGAAATTGCCGTACCTAAGCCACATATTTTTAATCACTCCTCATAGCTACAGAACGTAACTTGTTCTTGTCCTTCTAGGGGATGCTGCAACACTCAGAGGCAAGAAACAAAGAACAAGGATATACAGTCTTATTTCTCTCTCTCTAACTGAGAGCAAGAATTTGCGAACAGCTTGTGCTGGATGTCATCTCCAGACAGCTGGGAGAAAAGGAGGTTATCAGGAGTAGTCAGCATGGGTTCACCAAAGGGAGGTCGTGCTCGACCAACTTGGTGGCCTTCTATGATGCTGTCACATGCTGGGTGGATGGGGGAAGAGCGGTAGATGTAATCTACCTTGATTTTAGAAAGGCATTTGATACTGTCTCCCACGACATCCTTATAACAAAGCTGAGGAAGTGTGGGATAGACGAGTGGACAGTGAGGTGGGTTGAGAACTGGCTGACTGGCAGAGCGCAGAGGGTCGTCGTTGGTGGTGCAGAGTCTGGCTGGAGACCTGT
>NW_011124202.1:0-660 GCF_000146605.3 Meleagris gallopavo
AAAGGTTTCCATCCCCTATCGATGCCCTCAAGTGTGCTCTGCCTCCCTCTTTCTACCCCTAATTTGAATGCCCCAAGTGTCCTCTTCTGTTCCCTACAGATCCACCAAGGTGTTCCCTCTCTGCCTTTGATCCCTTACAGATCTTTATGGATCCCCCACTTGTCCCTCGAGATCCCACATAACCCCCACCCTTCCCCTCCCCATTTTGATGCAGGTGTCACCCCTGAAATGCCCAAGTCAGTGCAGTTCCAGGTAAGTGTCTGGGTCAGTGGACCCACTTCAAATCCCAGTTCACCCCTTGGGGCCCACGGGGAACATCACTATGCAGACCCACACCCTTCCCATCAGGCCCACAAACGACCCCCAGCCTCACATGGCTTACTCCGACATTTATGTGCCCCACCTGTATCCAGCTCATGGGAAATCCAAACCTGCATTGCGGGGAACCCTCAGCCCACAAACCTAAGTCCCCAGACCCACAGAAGCCCTCCAAGACTTAATCCCCCCTGAACATATAGGGACATACAACTTGAGTAGAGGGGCCCTAAATGCACCCACACCAAATCCCCGTGACACATGGGGAACACAAAAAAGAGCCCCTGTATTCCCCCAGTCCCTAAACACCCCAAAACCATAGCTGGGCCTCAAATATCCTCCTTT
>NW_011124203.1:0-454 GCF_000146605.3 Meleagris gallopavo
TTGGCACACCAAGCAATGCACGGAGCAGTGAGGCACAAGTTGCACTCTACGAAGTCTGCGCTCTGCTTCCTTTTTAAGGTCTGACATGAAGGTGGGAGCTCGGCAGCAATTTTCCAGGGCAAGAATGACATTTCATCATCCTCACTGAATTGTGGGATGGAATTTCAACAAGAACATGTTTTCTCTGGTTACAGCCATTCAGAAGGGCTGGAAAATCCTCCCCAGCTCAGCTTTTCTGCTGAGATACCTCCCAGCGACCACCCAGCACCAAACCCAACTCACCTGGTCACTGCTCAGCCTGAGCTGTGCCCAGCTCACACACACGCCGCAGCGGTGCTTCCAATGGGCTCTCACAGGATGATCTCTCAAGAAAAGCACAGAGCTCAGTCTCCGTGTGCAGCACGCTCACCAGAGCACCAGCTCTGCTCACCAGCTGCGGCACAAACGCTCCCAG
>NW_011124204.1:0-512 GCF_000146605.3 Meleagris gallopavo
CTGCACAGACTGGAGGCCATGCACAAAGGTGCTTCAGGTTGTTATCTTTCCTGGCCAGAACTAAATAGAGTCTTGTAAATGTGGTCCAATGAGTGTGAAGCAGGGATGACTTGTCCTGGTCTGGTTGTGGCACTTTTTAATGCAGCCAATTATACTGTGGTGCTTTTTTGTCTGTCAGAACACACAGCTGGCTTGCATTCAGCTTGTGGTCTCTCACCACTTGTCCTCCTAGTCCCCAGGCCCTTTCTAACAGATACAAACTAGTATTTCCCACCTGGGGTATGGGAAGATGGGTGCTTGTTAGCAGTCAGTGAAAATCTCTACGAGAGAGAGAGGGCTTTTAGTAGACTGCTAACCAGTGA
The DNA here is from genome assembly GCF_000146605.3 of Meleagris gallopavo. Lineage (NCBI taxonomy): Eukaryota > Metazoa > Chordata > Aves > Galliformes > Phasianidae > Meleagris > Meleagris gallopavo. The sequence continues at coordinate 363 of NW_011124204.1, forward strand.
GCACAACAAGAACTAACAGAAGAGAAGAGATGTTTCCTTGGGCATTCAGGTGAAAATCATTCCTGACTGCTTTTTCATTCACCAGGAAAATCCGTTGATTGATGAGAAACCTGTTTCTCATAATTTGAAGCTGGTAGACTTTGGGCTCTG
>NW_011124205.1:0-507 GCF_000146605.3 Meleagris gallopavo
CAGGCTGAGGGAGCCGGGCTTGTTCAGCCTGGAGAAAAGAAGGCTGCGGGGTGAGCTCATTGCAGCCTTCAGTACCTAAAGGGAGCCTACAAACAGGAGGGGAATCAACTCTTTGAAAGGGTAGGTAACAGCAGGACAAGGGGAAATGGTATGAAGTTGAGGGAGGGAAGATGTCAGGATGTCAGTTGGATGTCAGGGGGAAGTTCTTTACAGCGGGAGTGGTGAGGTGCTGGAACAGCTGCCCAGAGAGGCTGCGGATGCCCCGTCCATCCCTGGAGGTGTTGAAGGCCAGGTTGGATGGGGAGCTGGGCAGCCTGGTGTGGTATTAAACGGGGAGGTTGGTGGCCCTGCGTGTGGCAGGGGTTTGGACATTCATGATCCTTGAGGTCCCTTCCAACCGTGGCCATTCTGTGATTCTTGTGTGAAGGGCAAACCGATCCGAGTCTGTCAAGAGCACAAAGCAATGAAATGCAGCACAAGGCATTTATTGCCTGCGTAGATGATCTT
>NW_011124206.1:0-402 GCF_000146605.3 Meleagris gallopavo
GCACAGCCATGTCACAAGAGCACAAGAGTGGGGGGGCGTGCGTTCCAGAGCCAGCTGGGTGTCACAGCAGCCCGGAATGCTGAGCAGAAGGGCAGTGCCAGCCACACATCGCCGCCGAGTAGCCGAGTGAGCCAGGGCTGTGGCGGGCAGGAGCAGCCCATGGCGATGGATGGGGCTGCTCCTCCTCTGCCTCACAGCCACACGCGGGGACAGGGACACAGCAGGACGGCGAGACGCTCCTGTGCTCACCCACAGCACACAGAAGTCGCTCCCAAACTGGAGTCACCTCGCTCCCCAAGGACCCGGGCAGCTCCCCAAGGACCCCCTGGCCCTGCCCCAACATTTGCTGCTGCTTTGCTGAGCCCTGACCCCACTGCAGGTGCTGGCACCGGACCTGCTGAT
>NW_011124207.1:0-420 GCF_000146605.3 Meleagris gallopavo
GAATCTCAAGGTTGGAAAAGACCTATAAGATCATCTAGTCCAACCGTCTTCTCACTACCACTGCTACCACAAGCTACTAAACCATATCTCACAGCTCCTCATCCAGGAGGACGCCTCTTGAACACTGCCAGGACTGCGACTCCACCACCTCCCTGGGCAGGCCATTCCAGTGCCTGACCACTCTCTGAGGGAAAAAGTTTTTCCTCATGTTCAACCTAAACCTCCTTTGGTACAACTTGCAGCCATTTCCCTGGGTCCTGTTCGTTGCCTGGGAGAAGAGGCCAAACCCCTCCTCACCACAACGTCCCTTCAGTAAGTTGTAGAGTGCAATGAGGTCTCCCCTGAGCCTCCTCTTCTCCAAACTAAACAATTCCAGCTCTCTCAGCCGCTCCTCATAAGACTTGTGCTCCAGACCCCTCA
>NW_011124208.1:0-496 GCF_000146605.3 Meleagris gallopavo
AATTCAACCTGCTGCTGGTGGGCCCAGCCCTCAAACAACAAATCACAGCTCACCCAAAGGATCTCGATGCTGGTGGGAAACTTTGATTCTGTTTCAGCTGATTTCTGAACGCGTCTCAGAAGCATTCAGTTAGTCACAATTTGGGGAAAGGGACCAGTAGCATCAGTAATTCTCTATAGCAAAATGTTGGTCCTGTTTAGTGCATCTTTTCATAAACGACATTCTTCACAACAGCCCGGTTTTTGGACAAGGCAGAGTACAAGAAGGGCTGGTTTTATATTCCTGTCACATGCAGCGCCAGCAGTGAGAACACGAAGGGCAAGAGGTGGGCCTGGGGTCTTCTTTGGGGTCCCCAGAGCAAAAACCAGGCGTTAGGATGGCTGATGTTTTGGCAGACTTTCAGACGTCCCACTGGCAGTTCTGGGTCTGCTCCAAAGATACACTCAGCTGCCAGCAGACTGAGCGATGTGTTTTTACACTGGCAGCAATCTGCTTT
>NW_011124209.1:0-526 GCF_000146605.3 Meleagris gallopavo
CAGACCATCGCCGGGTGTTACACATGATCTGACAGTAACACTGGAACGTTTTGATGACATTTCATTCCTTCCGGTGATCCTGAAGGCTCAAAGACTCACGGGGAGAAATACAGATGCTTCAGAGGTACCAAGAGGGGAAGGTCTGCCCTCCAGGGCAAAATACAGGCCGTGTTTCTATCCTGGGTCAACAGTTCCGCTTGTACAGGGGCACGTCCTGGCCGCCTGTACCACATTTTCCGGCCGGATGGTTGCGGCTGCATCATAATATCAGGCAGCAAAGGAGGTGTCCTGATCTGCCATAGGGACATGATGGGAGTCCCTTTAGCAATGAAAATCGGAGTGTTGACCACCGCGCCAGTAGGCCACGTACCTATTACCGGAGGGACTCCTGAGCCTCCCACCTCCAACAATCTCCCCCAAGGTGCAAGTAGGCCACACCACTTGGGTCCTACCTGCACCTTCCATGGCCATTTATTCTGTGGTGCCAGGCTCTAACTTCTCAGGGCAGGGAGCAGAAGATTATTTT
>NW_011124210.1:0-469 GCF_000146605.3 Meleagris gallopavo
GCCCCCAGTACAAGAAAGGCAGAGAGCTGTTGGAGAGGGTCCAGAGGAGCCACGAAGATGAGCAGGGGGCTGCAGCACCTCCCCTACAAAGACAGGCTGAGGGAGCTGGGCTTGTTCAGCCTGGAGAAGAGAAGCTGTGGGGTGACCTCAGTGCAGCCTTCAGTACCAAAAGGGAGCCTACAAACAGGAGGGGAATCAATTCTTTGAAAGGGGAGATAACAGCAGGACAAGGGGAAATGGTTTGAAGTTGAGGGAGGGAAGATTGAGGTTGGATCTCAGGGGGAAGTTCTTTTCTATGAGAGTGGTGAGGTGCTGGAACAGCTGCCCAGAGAGGCTGTGGATGCCCCGTCCATCCCTGGAGGTGTTCAAGGCCAGGTTGGATGGGGCCCTGGGCAGCCTGGGCTGCTATGAAATGTGGAGGTTGGTGGTCCTGCATGTGGCGAGGGGGGTTTGGGAGGCTTCGTGATCC
>NW_011124211.1:0-525 GCF_000146605.3 Meleagris gallopavo
GTGCAGGGCGAATTTGGGCTGCCCAACATCTCTCCCTCCATCCAAGTGCAGATGTCTTCCTGTGAGCAAATCACCTGTGCTCCCCTCCCACCCAGCTCAGCCTCCGCCTTCTGAGCCCTAGGGACAAGCCACGAGCTGCTCCTCTGCAGCCACAGCTCTGCACAGCAGAGTTCATCTCTCCGGACATGGACTCATGTTGCTGAGAGATCCAGGAGGCTGAGAGTTACACTCTGTGACTGTGCTGTGTGGGAGGTGTGTGGGCAGCTGGGGAAGGCTTCCTGGGTGCTTCTGGCATCACCAGTGCAGAAGGGGGATATTTGGCTCCAGTTCTGCCACTGATCCTCTCCTAGGCAAGTTTCCTTAGGACCGTGCTGCCCATGCCTCCAGTGCCCTGCTCAAGCTCTGTGCAGCGCGGTTGTTCAGACATAGGAATGACTTTGCTGTCCAGGAGACATCAGCTCGAGGTTACCTCTGTGGGGCTGCCCTGCAATGCTGCCACAAGCCCCGAGATGGGCGACAACTCCC
>NW_011124212.1:0-675 GCF_000146605.3 Meleagris gallopavo
CATCTGAATCTGGAGGACTTGCTTCCTTTTGGGGGTGTGGGGGTGAGCCCTTAGAATGGGGTGAGTGATTCCTGCTTTCTTTCAGAGCTGTGAGCTCTGCTTTTCTGGAGGATCTCAAGCTGGATGGCTGTAAATTAATAGGGCTATGTGCTAATTGCATCCATGCGGTGGGTGTTTTTTAAGGGCATTGTGTGCATCCTCGTTGTGTTTTAAATGATGTTCTGCGTCTCTTCTGATTTCATTTTGCAGCCTGATGGAGTTGAAGGATTGCCTGGGCTCCTCCAGTTCAGTGGTGTGAGATGTGTCCAGCAGGTAATGAACATCATGCACCCCATGTTGGTGCGCTGCTTGTATGCAGGTAGGTTTGCGATGTGATCCGACTCCCCCATGCTGACCATCCACAGCTAGATCAAGTTGCTCAGAGTCTGAGCCAGGCTCACCTTGAAAGGGGCAACCTGTGCCACTGCCTCAGCACCCTCACTGTAGAAGACATTTTCCTTAGATTTCACCTCCATTTTCCCTTGTTCTTTCCTTTAGGTATTGAAAGGCTGTTACCAGGTTCCCTTGGAGCCTTCACTTCTCCAGGAGGCTGAACAGCCCAGCTCTCCTTGCTTACAGGAGAGGGGTTCCATCCTTGGGTTCGTGTTTGTGGCTGTACTCTGGATGCACTCGCAC
>NW_011124213.1:0-564 GCF_000146605.3 Meleagris gallopavo
TATGTGGATAGAGACAAACATAGTTATTTGCTAGAGTGTGTCACATTGCTAACTGTGAAGTATAGCCAGGTGAGTTCAGTTTTACTTGAGGTCAAATATGCTCCATGCCTTCTCCATTCTAGAGCAATTCAGTTGTTAATGATTGCTAGAGATCATTTCAATTGACTGTGCTCTGTAGCATATGCTTGTACCGTAAGCAATTTTAAAAGATTTATTTAAAAAAAATAAAAATAAAATCAACCAACCACCACCACCAACAAAAACAAACCAAAACAACCACACAAAAAAAAAAAGAAAAGAAAAGACAACAAACAAACAAACAAACAAACAGCCCCAACAACAACAGCAACAGCAAAATACTAGAAAGAATTAATAACAGCCAGTGCAGTGTTGGGTAGCAGATTTCTCACAGTGAACATATTATAGTGTCTGAAGGAATCCTAGACATGCAGCTCTGCATCAAGCAAAGTTTATTAATTTCCAGGTACAACATTAAAGTTAATATAACTGCAAATAGAGCTTCTTGTAAGTCTCAGCGTTTCATGTGATCTGGTGATTTCCAGA
>NW_011124214.1:0-534 GCF_000146605.3 Meleagris gallopavo
GGATCAGGGTACAGCCAACGCAGCAACTCAGGGGGGCCACAAGGCCAACAGCGATCTGCTGGATGACTGGGCACCTCTGGAAGGAGCGAAGACATCTCCGTGTCTAATAATGTTCACACCTTACCGAGGAACAGGACACGTTCAACGCGGAAAATTGGGCAGCCCAAAACGCCTATGATGGTGGAGAATATGATAGTGGAGGCGCCAATCCTAGAAAGAAAGAAGAAAGCTTCACATACAGAACTGAACAACGTTGCTTAGAAACACAAACTCTTGGTACTAGAAATTCCATGACATGGACAGCACTCTGCAAAAGCCTGTTTGGGAGCCTATCTCTTCTTTTGGCATCACACGTGGTCAGAAGAGTGCATTTGGATCCGGGAAACTCCAACCAAGCGCCAACGGGCAACATGGAAAAAAAAAAAGAAGAAAACAGATCAAAGGGTAGAAAATGCTGTTGAACCAAGCAGAAAACTAGTTAACATTGGGACATGGCTCTGACATTCCATCAGCACTGGGGAGACCTGAAGATGG
>NW_011124215.1:0-771 GCF_000146605.3 Meleagris gallopavo
TCCCCACACCCCAGATGGGTCCCGACCAGGGTCAGCGAGTCTGTTGTTCCAGGGGGCCCAAAGCAGCAGTCCCCGCGCACCGAGCAAGAGGCCTTCAGCGTGTCTGACATCCTGCGCCACCCCCTTACGCAAAGCCTGATCATCTGCTTGCTCATAGATTTGTGGGGAGACTGGTATCTGTTTCGGCTGCCAGGGGTTGCCTACCGGCTCTGGAGAGGAGTGTGAAGACATTAGGCACAGGTTAGCCATCGGCATTCATACTGCACAGAAGGGACTGTGGGTGGGGAGCAGGGAACCGCAAAGGTCTGGTCTGTGAGGGCTTCCCAGAAAAGCAGACCTCCAGAGGTCCATCAGCTCTCCCCAGCGACTTGTCTGGCCATAGGGCTGACACCCAGCCGAGACTCCCATGCAAAATGGGGCCTGCCACAGGGGCGGTGAGCCCCACGGGCTGCCCCGAGCTGTCCTGTGAGGCTGGAAAAGCGGTGCAAGAATCAGAGCCCTGCAGGGTGATGCTCTGCAAAACGAGCCTGCATCCCTTTCTCTGCGCTCATGCCGTGTCATTTCCAGGAAACGGGACAAACGGCCTCAGCTTCCACGGGAACAGAGTGATTTCCACAAAGCGCTTCTGTCCATCTGGCAGCCTGTGTGTCAAATGGTGGCCAAAGGTGGCGCTGAAGGCACCTGCGATGACAACAACATCTTGACAACAACAACAAGATGACAACAACTGGGTGGACACCAACCTCTCCCAGATCATCACCTCCATCACCA
>NW_011124216.1:0-542 GCF_000146605.3 Meleagris gallopavo
AAGAGCAAAGTTGTGCACCTCGTCTCAGAATTTGCTCTTCCAGAATCAGGTGGAAATGTAGGAGCCCTGCTGATTTGAATTCAGCAGTTGGTTCTGTTTCCTTTCCGAGTGCATAACAACCTGAGCGTGTTAATCAAGTGACGTGGCTTTTTAGTCTGGTATGAACTGTGTTGTGCATTGAGACTTTGTCCATTTGTAAGCAGGCCTTTGTCCATTTCTGCAGGACTGCAGGAAACCCTTTGTGCTAATCCTTCTCCTAGATGCAGAATGTGGCAGATGGAAAATGCTCCAACTGCTTCAGGTGTTCATTTCCTTGAAATTGGGAATAGTTTTGGACTGAGAGTTTGTATGCAGAACGGAGCTCTTGGAGGTGTCAAAGATTGTTTCTGCACCATTTAGTTCTATCTGTCTGATGCACACAGGAGCTGAGAGCTGCACTGCTTGAGCTGGTGGAACTTGGTTAAGTGAACTGGGAGGAGCAAGTTTCAGAACTTAGTCAGAATGCAGTAAAAAAGGGATAGTCTCACAGGCATTAAGATTCT
>NW_011124217.1:0-512 GCF_000146605.3 Meleagris gallopavo
CCCTGCCGTGGGCTGGCTGCCCCCCACCAGCTCAGGCTGCCCAGGGCCCCACCCAGCCTGGCCTTGAGAACCTCCAGAGATGGGGCACCCACAGCTCTATGGGCAGCTGTGCCAGGGCCTTGCCACCCTTTGAATAAAGAATTACCTCTCAACATCAAACTGAAATCTTCCCTTTTAGTTTAAAAACCATTCCCCTTTTTCCTGTTGCTATCTAACCATGTAAAAGACTCCTTTGAAGCACTGAATGTCACTTTGCTGAGAAAAACAGGTTTCTGATCAAAACTTCTGTTCCCAAACCAGAATTATGACATGGGCTGGACCCCTGCAGCTGTTACTGGACTTTGAGGATCAGCCAGGTCTCAACAGCACTGTTTCTTCATCTGTATAAGCACATCCACCTCCTTCTACAAGGATAAGTTCATATTTGTACGGACTATCTGAACTATTTTGTGGGTAGCTTTACCCACAGAAATACCATAAGCCAAAGGATCAGCAGTTGTGCACTGCAATGT
>NW_011124218.1:0-598 GCF_000146605.3 Meleagris gallopavo
ACATTTGTATTGGCTTCACCCAAGCCTGGCTGGGCTTAGTGGATGGGACGTGACGGGAGCACAGGCTGAAGCAGGACTTGACTCAGGAGCTCCACTAAGCGCTGGCACGTGTTCTTTAGTCCCCCAGGTCCTCCAGAGCTGCGCCGAGTTCCTTGAGCAGCATGGCGTGGTGCAGGGGATATACCGCCTGTCCGGCGTCGCGTCCAACGTCCAGCGCCTCCGGTAAGAGTGCTGCGACTGACACAGCTGGACTGCACGTGGGGTGGCTTTTACTTGCTTTCCTCTTTCTCAACCATTTTGTGTCCTCCTCTCCAGGTGTGAATTTGAATCTGAGCAGATTCCTGAGCTGACCGTCCGTGACATTCACAGCGTGAGCTCCCTCTGCAAGATGTACTTCAGGGAGCTCCCGAACCCTCTGCTCACCCACCAGCTGTATGACAAGTTCTCGGTAAGCACAAGGCAACGTCTTCCCTTGACCTCTTCCCTGGGCCTCTTGGGAGATGGCTGCAGCAGTGCCCCAGCTCTGAGGCCCTTTTTCTGTTAGCCCCATCAAGTTGACTCGCATGTCTTTGCCACGTCCTGCATCGTACTGATGCCA
>NW_011124219.1:0-629 GCF_000146605.3 Meleagris gallopavo
TTTTTGCACTTGCCCTCCAGCTCAGCCCTCGGAAGGATGCTGTCTGTCGGTGCTGTGACCAGCCAGCCTTAGGGAAACCAGTCCCTTAGGCAAAGAGTCCTAGCCCAGCTTGTGCAGAGCTGCACGACGTGATCCAGGGCCACAAGCAAGCGTGCTTCGGCTGTGAGTGTGCCCGACAGCAGTAGGGAGCACAGCAGAGATGCAAGCAGAGGAAATCCATGTGCAGGGCTGGTGGTGAGGCTGCTGGCAGCCGGGGCTGGGGAGCAGATCCACCTCCAGCAATGCTGCTTTGTGCCAGAGTCCCCATCTGCTAGCAGAGGGACAGCACTTGGTAAAATGCTGCCTAATAGGCTGTCACATTTGAACTGACTGAACAAACTGGTTGCTTCTAGAACACCTGCCTATGCCAGAGGGTAGCCAAGGGTAGTTCTGAAGAAGTCTCTCAGTGCTGTGGTGTGTGAACAGAGAAAATATAAGTGTGTTTCTTTTCAGTTCCAGCTGGTTGTGCCTGCTGTGATGGGCATCGCGTGCAGTGAGATCAGCCGGTGGGCCTGACCCGGCACGGATGGAGGTAGAGTATGAAGCTCTGATTGGTCGTTGTTCCCTGACTTGATCCAGCAGAGTGAGCT
>NW_011124220.1:0-398 GCF_000146605.3 Meleagris gallopavo
TCTGTACAGCACTGCCTAGCAGTAACTTCCAAGCATCAGTGTGCAATCTAGAACAAAAAACCTGTAGTACCATATCAGACACTGAAGAAAACAATTCCAGCCCAGCTGAAACTCAGACACCCTTCCTTATCTCGTGCTTAGAATTCTTTCTCTACAGACAATGTCAGATAATTATTACTGTTCTATGCTATGTTCAGCAGCTGAGCTGGATTTTTGTCATCCTTGAAGAAGAATCTTCCTCTGAAAGGGGAGTAAAACATCATGCTCCTACTGGGAGCAGAGCAGAGACACAGATCTGATATGAGTGTTGGTTTCACACTGTCCTTATGCCCTCTGTTGCAGTTTGTATCTAGAGAGAGCCCTTGTGTGTCAGTCCGTTGTGTAAACTGCTGTAGTTT
>NW_011124221.1:0-597 GCF_000146605.3 Meleagris gallopavo
TGACAGCACACCTCTTAGGAAGGATAGAAAGTGTGACGCGGGGAACTACCAGCATGTCAGTCTCACCTCTGTGCTGGTCACGGATCATGGAGCAGATCATCCTGGAAGTGACTCTCAAGCACACATTCCAGTGCGCCACCACCCTGTGTGTGAAAAGCTGCCTCCTAATAACCAACCTAAACCTCCCCTGTCTCACTTGAAAACCATTTCCCCTTGTCCTATCGCTATCCACCCTCCTAAACAGCCGTTGCTCCCTCCTGCTTATGCGCTCCCTTCGAGTCTTGGAAGGCTGTCATGAGCTATCTCCAGAGCTTTCTCTTCTCCCACAGAAACAATCCCAGTTCCCTCAACATTTCTTTCTAAGAGAGGGGCTCCAGCCCTCTGATCATCTTCGTGGCCCTTCTCCGGACCTGCTCCAAAGCTCCACATCATTCCTGTGCTGGAGCCCCAGGCCTGGACGCAGTGCTGCACATGGGGCCGCACCAGAGCCGAGACGAGGGGGACAATCACCTCCCTCTCCCTGCTGGTCGCTCCTCTTTGAATGCAGCCCAGGATACAGTTGGCATTCTGGGCTGCAAGTGCACACTACTGGCTTAT
>NW_011124222.1:0-471 GCF_000146605.3 Meleagris gallopavo
CAGTGTGCCCTCGTGGCCAAAAAGGCCAATGGCATTCTGGGGTGCATTAAGAAGAGCGTGTCCAGCAGGTCGAGGGAGGTGATCCTCCCCCTCTACTCTGCCCTGGTAAGGCCTCATCTGGAGTGCTGTGTCCAGTTCTGAGCTCCCCAGTTCAAAAAAGACAGGGATCTCTTGGAAAGAGTCCAGCAGAGGGCCACAAAGATGGCGAAGGGCCTGGAGCATCTCCCCTATGGAGAAAGGCTGAGTGAACTGGGTCTGTTTAGCCTTGAGAAAAGAAGACTGAGAGGGGACCTGATCCAGGTTTATAAATATCTGAGGTGTGGCGGCCATAGCGGTGAGGCCAGTCTCGTTTCAGTGGTACGTGGAGACAGGACGAGGGGAAACGGACATCAGCTGCAGCAACAGGAAGTTTCGCACGAATGTGCGTAAGAACTTCTTCACGGTGAGGTGACGGAGCACTGGAACAGGCTG
>NW_011124223.1:0-497 GCF_000146605.3 Meleagris gallopavo
CCCTGGCCTACACACAGCCCGGCTTTCCCCGCTCTGCGCTGCCGGCGTCCCCCGCAGCCCCTGTGCTGTGACAAACACCAGCGGGGCTCGGGCCCAATGCCCCTCCTGCTGCACGCCCTCCCACATCCCCATGTGCCTCAACTCCTCGTGCCTCAACGGGAGGCTGATGTGCAGGCCACGGCTGCCCGCGCGCAGCTGGGCTTCCCGGGGCAAACAGCAACCCTCAGCACAGCCCAAGGCTGAGAAAGCCATCAGGGAAGAGAGGCGAGCTCGAGGGGCCGAATGCAGGGACACCTCTCTTCCTCCCGCGCTGCTTCCCCTCCTTTGTGCCTTTGCAGTCCTTGCAGAGCAAGGGGATGCTCACGGCCTGGCGCTAGCAGTTATGCTTGGGCTGAAAGGCCACCGTTGGCAAGACCAACAAGGAAACGGGCAAAACCAGCAGAATTTCAGGGGAGAGCCGACCGGTTCATGGCCCCGCAATTGCCAGCCCAAGCAAG
>NW_011124224.1:0-496 GCF_000146605.3 Meleagris gallopavo
TCTGTCTTCATCCCCTTTGAAAGAAGAACTTCAGAAGATCCTAGGCCCACTAACATATCACAGTGACGCACCGAAAGCAATACTGGTCTCTCCAGCGCAGAAGAGTCCCGCTCAGGAGGGAAAATACCCTATCCCTGAAGATGCTTGGTACACAGATGGATCCAGCAGGGGCAATCCGAGCAAGTGGAGAGCAATAGCATACCATCCTTCTACTGAGACCATCTGGTTTGATGAGGGGGTATGGTCAGAGCAGCCAACGGGCAGAACTGCGAGCCATGTGGATGGTTATAAGTAAGGAAGCCGGTGATGGTATCCTGAACATCTGTACGGATAGTTGGGCTGTGTACCGAGGGCTCACTTTTGTGGATTGCACAGTGGGCCACCCAAGAATGGACTGTCCGTGCCCGGCCGATCTGGGGCAAGGACATGTGGTTAGACATATGGAATACAGTCAAACACAGGACTGTATGTGTCTACCATGTTTCTGGTCATCCGG
>NW_011124225.1:0-426 GCF_000146605.3 Meleagris gallopavo
TGACAGTGCTGTGGGGCTAAGTCCCATCCCCATGCTCTTGCTGTAGGGAGTGTCAGCTCAGGGGCATCACCTCATGCATGAAAGGCCTATGATATCCATGGGTGTGAATGTCGCCATCCTGCCTGAAACCTACAGGGCGTTTGTGCAGGAAGGGGCTGTTTCTGACTTCTTCCTTCCAATGCTGTCAGTAGGGCATCCTGAGATGATGCTGTGGCAGGGCACGGTGTGGGAGGACATTTGCAGCCCAATGCCCGGGTGTTGAGCTCATCCCTGTACCCTGTGCCCCTTGCAGGGGCAGTGCTGAGCTATGGGTGCGCCATGCCCTGCCATCCCTCACTCTGTGCTCTCGTCCCAGGGAGGAGTGGAGGCCCCACAGCTCCTGCGCCTGCTGCTCACCGCCAGCGTGCTGCGCCTGGCACAGACTGC
>NW_011124226.1:0-396 GCF_000146605.3 Meleagris gallopavo
GCTGAGCTTGGCCTGGGTTCTGTAACAGACGGAGCTCATACAGGCATGCAGCTGTGCCAAGGAGCAGCTCTTTGCTCAGCACAGCAGGGCTGGGAGCACGATCTGCTGGTGAGAGGGAGAAGACAAACGGAGAAGAGCTTGCAGGCACTTAGGCAGGCTATGACACAGTGCAAATCTCACAGCCCTTGAGGAGGGAAGCCTCTTTCCTGGCATTGAAGATGTTTTGATTTTTTTTTTTTTGGAGGGTAGTCTTTAAACTTAGGACAGTGCAGATGTGGCTGGAGGCAATCTGTGTTTATTTTCTCTTGAGAAATGCCTGCTCCAGCTGAGGGCTTCCCTGCTGCAGCACAGAGCACAGCCCTGAGGGCTGCGTGTTCCATATCGGCTGCAGGCTGT
>NW_011124227.1:0-443 GCF_000146605.3 Meleagris gallopavo
GTTCCCAGAACAGCCGAGAGGGCCGCTCTGCTCCCCCCGCTGCTGACATCTGCACCGCCCTCGGACCCTCCCCGACACCATCCCTGCCCCACTCCTCCTCTCTGCAATTCAGCTCTGCTTTGGGGCTGCATTAGTGACGTTGGCTTTGGGAAAGAGGAGCCGGGTGGCCATGATGAGGTGGCAGGGTGACTTTTGGGGACCGTATCCTTCCATTTGGGGGAGGGCGGGGCCTAGGAGCCGCACATCCTCCTGACAAAGCCAGGGATGGGGGGCACATCACACCCAGCGCCTTAGTTTGGGAGAGGCCAACAACTGTTCATGGGAAGGGGCCATGCTGAGCTGGCGTGAAGCTCTGACACAAGTCAGAGCCCTTGGCTGATGGTCAGCAGGGGAGTTCCCATCTCAAGTTGGTTGCCCGTGCCAGGGAAAGAACTGGCAGCTGC
>NW_011124228.1:0-480 GCF_000146605.3 Meleagris gallopavo
ACAAACAAGAATGCCTGTGCAGGAGCTTTCCCCAGTGGAGAAACCATTGGGAAACAGTTTCTCCGCTCCCAAATGTTGATGTGGCTTCAGCCCTTTTCTCCTGTCCTGGTCTCTTGCAGAGCCTCAATATCTTCCTGGAGGCCTTAGAGGAAGATCAGACTGTCATCCCCAAGGACAAGTTTCTGGTCATTACCAGTGCCATGTTCTACCAGGTAAGGGGAGCCTATCCTTGCACCCACAGCAGTTTCCCTCTTGGCTAAGTCTCAGGAGGACTGCAAAGCTCTGAGCCTCTGACAGGTGCTCAGCCGTAGCTCCTGCATGCCCGAGGCTGCTCCAGAGCCATGTGTATGCCCCCAGGGATGCTGTGGGGCAGGCTGGGTTTGTCTGCATGTCCTCTTCCTGAGAGTGCCAAGGGAGACGAGAGCTGGCAGCACAGTTTCTTTCCATCCTCAGTGCTGATGCGATTTTCTAAAATGGCCC
>NW_011124229.1:0-828 GCF_000146605.3 Meleagris gallopavo
GACACTGCTCATGTGCTCTGGAGATGGAAGATGTGCCAGGAGCCAAGAAAGACACAGACAGCACAGGGGTGGCGTTCCTGGGCCGGGCGGTGACACGCAGAGCAGTGCCCACTGCCCTGGGACCTGCAGCACTGCAGAAGGGCTCAGGGTGCAGCACTGCAGCGCAGCTCACTGAGGACCTGGGTTCAGCACCAGAGCCCCAGGTGGCTATGGGGGTCCTGGGCTGGCGATGGGGGTCCTGTCAGGGACTCTGAAGGTCTGTGATATCCCAAGGGTGACCCGAGGTGGTAAAGAAGGACAGCAGGAAAAAATCGAGGGTTCTGGTGGAGCCCAGAGCAGGGATAAAGGGTGCTGTTGGGGAAGCTTCTGTTTCTCTAAGTGGACAAGAACAAACCGATCCCACTGAGTCTGGGGAAAGTACTGGAGCTTGGCTGCTGCGCTGCTGGGAGGCAATGAGGGAGACTTGAACCAGGAATGGAGCTGGGATGGACTGAAGCAAATCAACTCCTTAATGGGGACAGTGGGAGAAGAAATCCAAGTCAGCTGCAGAAGGAACAGCAAAACTGCAGCGTAAGACACAGCAAATGGGACAGCTGTAAGAAATCCTGCCCAAGTGATGTGGGGAAGCCATACAAGGTTGTGGGGCCGTTAAAGGACATCTATTGGAGGGCTATAGGGACACCTTGGGGCAGCTACGGGGCAGAGCCACACCTAGGAGCTGCCTTTACCCAACACACCACTGGCGGTGGAACTGCTGCTGGCCATGGGCTGTGGGCAGCGATGGGGCTGTTCTGGGCTGCTCTAGGATGGCTCTGGAGCTGCTATGGG
>NW_011124230.1:0-504 GCF_000146605.3 Meleagris gallopavo
CCTAGTATGGTATTTCGGGCGGTAGCGTGGGGTACTGCATAGGTTTCAAGCCACCCAGTTGTTGCCTTCCACCATGGTGAGCACATAACGCTTACCATTACGAGATCGTGGCAAGGTGATATAATCAACCTGCCATGCCTCCCCATATTTGTACTTTTGCCATCGCCCTTCCTCCCAGAGAGGTTTCATTCTCTTGGCTTGTTTAATTGTGGCACACGTGTCACAGTCGTGAATGATTTGCGCAATAGCATCCATAGTTAAATCCACCCCTCGGTCTCTAGCCCACTTATATGTCGCATCTCTCCCTTGATGGCCTGAGGTCTCATGGGCCCATCGGGCTAGAAATAATTCACCCTTGTTCTGCCAGTCCAGATCTATTTGGGCCACCTCAATTCTGGCAGCTCTGTCTACCTGATGGTTATTTTGCTGCTCTTCAGTAGCCCTATTCTTGGGCACATGGGCATCTACGTGACGCACCTTTATAACCCATATTCTTTATTCGGG
>NW_011124231.1:0-503 GCF_000146605.3 Meleagris gallopavo
TGGATGCCAATATCCAACGCTTAGTCTCTGTGCCGAGGTACGTTGGTCCCTGACGTGTCCTGTTGAACACGCTCGCTGAGGTCCTCTGGGCTTGGTGTCGGATGTCCCTCGTGCTCACGTTGCTTTCACTGGGTGCTTTTCCTTTCCCATGTTCAGGCCTCCCCAGTGCTGATGGAATGTCAGTGCCATGTGCCAACGTCGTCTTCTTTTCTGTTTGGATTCAACAGCGTTTTCTACCCTTTTGATCTGTTTTCTTCTCTCTCTTCCATGTTGCCCGTTGGCGCTTGGTTGGAGTTTGCCGGATCCAAATGCACTCTTCTCACCACGTGTGATGCCGAAAGAAGAGGTAGGCTCCCAAACAGGCTTTTGCAGAGTGCTGTCCATGTCATGGAATTTCTAGTATCACCAGTATGTATTTCTAACCAACATTGTTCAGTCCTGCATGTGAAGCTTTCTTCTTTCTTTCTAGGATTGGTGACTGCACCACCAGATGCAGTAGCCAC
>NW_011124232.1:0-599 GCF_000146605.3 Meleagris gallopavo
TGTGTGGATGAGCAAGGAGCTCATGCGCAAGCTCAAAGGAAAGAAGAAGGTCCATGAAATGTGGAAAAAGGGTCTGACCACTTGGGAAGAATATAGGAATGTAGTCAGGGCCTGCAGGGATGCAACGAGGAAGGCTAAAGCCCGCCTGGAATTGAATCTGGCTAAAGTGATAAAGGATAATAAAAAAGGCTTCTTCAAGTATGTTAACAGCAAAAGGAAAACTAGAGAGAATGTGGGCCCCTTGCTAAGTGAGGGGGGGGTTCTGGTAACGGGGGATGCTGAGAAGGCAGAGATACTGAATGCCTTCTTTACTTCCGTCTTCAGTGAAAAGGCTCTCCCGCAGAAATCCCACACCCTGGAGGTTAGTGAGAGGGTCTGGGGAATGGGAGACTTCCCTTTAGTCAGGAAAGAGGATGTGCGTGAGCGCCTAGGCAGTACTAAGGTCCACAAGTCCATGGGACCTGATGGGGTGCATCCACGTGTGCTGAGGGAGCTGGCGGAGGTCACTGCCGAACCGCTCTCCATCATTTTTGAGAGGTCTTGGATAACAGGGGAGGTCCCTGAAGACTGGAGGATAGCCAATGTCACTCCGGTCTTCA
>NW_011124233.1:0-1239 GCF_000146605.3 Meleagris gallopavo
GGATTGTTTCTGTGGGAGAAGAGAAAGCTCTGGAGATAGCTCATGACAGCGTTCCAAGACTCGAAGGGAGCGCATAAGCAGGAGGGGGCAACGGCTGTTTAGGAGGGTGGATAGCGATAGGACAAGGGGAAATGGTTTTCAAGTGAGACAGGGGAGGTTTAGGTTGGTTATTAGGAGGCAGCTTTTCACGCCCAGGGTGGTGACGCACTGGAATGTGTGCTTGAGAGTCACTTGCAGGATGATCTGCTCCATGATCCGTGACCAGCACAGAGGTGAGACTGACATGCTGGTAGTTCCCCGCGTCACACTTTCTATCCTTCCTAAGAGGTGTGCTGTCACCTTTTTTCTCCTCACCAGGGACTTGACCTGACTGCCTCGACTTGTGAAATACCATGGAGAGTGGCTCGGTGACTGCAGCGGTGAATTCCCTCGGAACTCTGGGACTCATCTCGTCAGGACCCCAAAGACTCGTGGATGTTTGGGTCCTCAGGTGGTCCAGAACCTGATCTCCCATGGCAGTGTGGGATGGGAAGGGGTCTGTGGGACTGAGGAAGCAAATGGCAGTCCCCACCTCACCAAAGCAAAGATGAGGGCTGTGCATAATGAGCAGTCTCAGACAAGATGGAAGCCAAAATGGTGTGGGTACCTGAGCCTTCTCTGGTGGTAAGCAACATGGTGCACAGAGTGCAGCCATGTGCTCCGAGCAAGGAGCACAGGTTTGTGCAAGAGGCCCGGATGCAGGGCAGTGCCTTCATGACTGTATTGTGTCCAACAGGTGGCAGCAGAGCTGCGGTGCTCCCAAGTGCCGTAACAACTGCACGGAGAGATGTGTTGGTCTCTGTGGAAACAGCAAGGAAGTGGAATGTGCATTTCCCGGAATGCCCCGGAACCCCACTTTGCTGACTGGTCATTGTCTGCCCAGCAGGTAAGGGCGATGCACACCCGCCAGCGTTTACCCATTCCAGAGCCCGGCACAATAGGGTTCCCCCAGAGCTCTGAATTGCGCTTCATGGTGCCCAGAAGGCTGCCTATCCTCTTGGTTCTGTGTCTTGCTTGTCTCTGGTCTTGCACTGTTTTCACTATTACATTCTCTTGTCCTCCGATTTGTGTGTTCCTTGCCCCATTCTCTTGGCCTAATGACCCCTTGGCTTTGTGTTGCCACATTCATGTCGGCATTCAGTTTTGGCGTTCCCTGCCGTATTGTCTGGGCCATCATCCTTGGCATTTCCTTCCATGTTC
>NW_011124234.1:0-465 GCF_000146605.3 Meleagris gallopavo
TGGGGCAGGAGGACCCCAGATGTGGGGCAGGAGGACTCCATCTATGAGGGAAGGAGGCCCCTATGTGTGGGGCAGGATGACCCACTCTATGGCTCAGTAGGATCCCATCTATGGGGCAGGAGACCCCCTCCCCCCCTTTCCCGCCCCCCGGGGGTCTCACCCAGGTTCTGGCGGGCAGCGAGGAAGCGGGCGGGCTCTTTGACGTTGTCAGCCAATAGGAAAGCTCCTTCCTCCAGCACGTCCAGCAGCATGGTGGCCGTGTGCGCCTGCTCCGAGCCGTTCATGTCCCGCCACGACTCCAAGGCCTCGGGCCTCAGCAGGTTGTCCACAGCCTCCACCACGGCCTGCCCGGATCGGGAAACCCCGCCCGTATCGCGATAAGCCCCGCCTGTATCGCGATAAGCCCCGCCCACGTAAGCACCGCCTGATCCACACGCCCTTCTCCGGGCATTGCTCGATTAAGGA
>NW_011124235.1:0-384 GCF_000146605.3 Meleagris gallopavo
ACCCCTCCTAGCACTTTGGGGTGGCCACTGCCAGGCAGGAACAGATGCGAGTGGTCCCTGCTGAGCATGAGAAAAAGGACAAAGACACACAGAGTGTAGCTTTGCTGAGGGATTTATTGATCATCAGAGGGTGTCATTAATCATCAGGGTCTTCATAGATCATCAGAGGGCAACAGTGGTCATCAGAGGGCAGCGCTGCTCATCAGAGGATGTCAGAGGGCATCAGTGGGGAGGAGAATCCTTGTCCCTGCAGGGTTGTCCCCAAGGACTTAAGGCAGAAGTAGAAGGACTGGCAGCAGCCAACAGGGCCCAGGGCAGGGATGGGGGGGTCCCCCTGGGGGACAGCAGACACAGCCCCTGTCCCACTTCCACAGTGACCCTTGG
>NW_011124236.1:0-528 GCF_000146605.3 Meleagris gallopavo
AGGGAGGCTCCTTCTCTCCCAGTCCGGGGGCACCTTGGCCCGCACCCCGCTAACGGGGCGGTCACCCACACAGGCTGCCAGCTGAGCGCAAACGCTCGCGCACCCAGACCCTGATTACAGGCGGGCGGACAACACCCCTGGAGCCACAGAGCTCGGTTTCCCCCCCAGCGGCAGGAGCGACTCTCAGCAGCCAGGCAGCGGGGCGACACGGCCAGAGGCCGCGGTCGGGGATCCCAGCCCCGATTCCAGGGAGGGCGCAAGCCCAACCCCGCGTCTCGCGGCCCCGTGCCTCTGAAAGGCCGGGGCCACATTCCCACCTGACTACAGGGGTCTCTCAGAACGCAGCTCACCAAGCACACACATGGGGGGCACGCACAGCCCTGCCTACAGGACGGTACCCCCATCCCCCAACCTCACCAAGAAGCCCCGCGGAGCACGAGGCTCCCGCCAACGCCTGAGCTACAGGCCGGCCCGCCCGGCCTGCACCCAGAACATCACCAAGCTCTCGTCTTTGGGAACCCACGGAGC
>NW_011124237.1:0-436 GCF_000146605.3 Meleagris gallopavo
CTGCAGTTCACAAGGAGCAAACAGTGCCACTGCAAGCACAAAGCAGGCTCTCTTGAGCAGCTCAACCAACAGTGAAGCCAATCAGGAGCAGACTATGTTTGTTGTTTCTGCAGCTATTTCAAGGGAAAATCAGCAGAGGACAAACACCACAACCGAGACGGCTCCAGCAGTTTTATAAACTTGCCACACTTGCACTACAATCTTGCCAAAGAGGAGCATACGAGTCTGCTCACTTCCTGTAACCCATTGCCTGGACACCTCAGCCGTGGACTGGACACAGGAGCTGGTCCACCGACCCAATCCTTGGCTCACTAGCAGTGCCACCTTCCTTTAACTTGGTGAAGATCAGAACAGCACTGTGTCTTTGGGTGACAAAATCCAGGCAGGATAGGGACAATGCTCCTGCATGTTGTTACGCCAGATCTGATTCTGTTGC
>NW_011124238.1:0-495 GCF_000146605.3 Meleagris gallopavo
ACCGAGCTGTGCGTGTCGCTGTTCATTGCAGGGGACTTGGACTAGATGGCATTCAGAGGTCCATTTCCAACTCCAAGCATTTTATGACCATGTCATGACCAGCTGGGAGGATGAGGAAAGAGCAGCGGATGCTGTGTACATTGAATTCAGCACAACACTGAATTGATGCTGTCTCCCTTAACATCCTCATAGGTGAGCTTAGAAACTGTGGGATAGATACTGGACAGTAAGGTGGATTGAGAACTGGCTGACAAGCAGAGCTCACAGGGCTGTGATCAGTGGCACAGTCTAGCTGTGCCACCCTGATGAGGAAAGGCTGAGAGACCTGGGGCTGTTCAGCCTGGGAAAGAGAAGGTTGAGAGGGGATCTTATCAACGTTTACAAATACCTGAATCACAGGTGGCAAGTGGATGGGGTCAGACCATTTTCAGTGGTGATCAGCAATCAGGACAAGAGGCAATGAGTACAAACTGGAACACAGGAAGTTCCATACAA
>NW_011124239.1:0-573 GCF_000146605.3 Meleagris gallopavo
TGATCGGAGTGCATTCATCTGGCTTAAGGGCTGCGGAGTTCTTGTAGCCTGAGCATTGTTTTCACTGTGCACACGGTGGTTAGATGCCGCATTGGTCATAGGTGTGGCATTTGCACGTGTCTCCGAAGCTGGTTTTTGGAAACCTAGGAGTAGAATTCTGCAATGACATAAATAGGACTAATGAGACTGTCTCCATTCCTACACTCTGAACTTCCCGGGCTTGCGGTTGTGGAGCTTGGTGAAGTCAGTTGAGAAATGAGGACTGAGAGAGGAAATGCGATTGGCCTGCTTGCAACGATGAAACCCTGTGTTTTCCCAGGTCCCACTTCGCAGAGCACCACGAGTACAAGTGTGTCGAGTACCAGCGTGTCAAGTAGCAGTGCCCCGCCAACAACAACCGGGTCTGCCCCCCACTACCACCTCTGGCACAACGCTCTCCAGCAGCACTACCGGCAGCACCGTGAGCACCACGCCTGTTACTGTCACGACCTCATCCGGCCCGACTTCAGTCAGCACATCCACACCCCACGCCCAACACCCCACCCACCCTCCCGTAACACCTCCACCCACGAC
>NW_011124241.1:0-844 GCF_000146605.3 Meleagris gallopavo
GATTTGTCACAAAGCTTGCTCCAACACAAGTAAGCTTCCTGGCATTTTGTGATCTGTCACGACATGCCTAAGTGGATCTGTACAGATAGTAAGAGATTTGGGTTCTGACTATCTCTACAGATCACAGCCCAAGCAATATTCACACAGCAAAAGCACCTAGGAGTGCATCTTAAGCATCTTAATCTGGGCCAATACACCAAGGGCTGTACAGACACAGCACTAGATTCCCAACAACTCGCAGGCACAGCTTGCAAGGCTTCAGAACTTAGAGGATCATGTAAACTTAAAAAAAAAAAAAAAAAATACCAAAACCTTGTTAGATGCCTACTTTAGGAGCTGCCTTAAATGCCACGGACCATGGCTGTCCTAACCACACAGCACGCTGGGCCTCAATGAGAAAGACGTGGCAGAACATAATGCTATCCTAATGTTAAACATATCACTGCATTCATTTCACTAGAACAATTTAGACACTCTGAAGTAATTACTAAGATCAACACAAGAACATCTGTTTGTATGCTGCCAGTTCTACAGGCGGCCTGCAAGACTGTGCCCCATGCTGCGTTCCCCCAGACCCTGTCCAAAAGATTTCTATCTTCCAATGAGCCAGAGGAGATGCATTAGAATAAGGACCGTTACACTACCTACATAAAAGCTTCTTAGTATTACAAGGGCACTCAAAGAAAAGGATACAATGCACCCTCTGTTCCAAAGGCAGCAAGTAGCTAGCACGCAGTACTGCTGCAGCTTTCTGGAATCCCTCTTACCTTCAGGGATACTCCAGGGAGCTACAAAAACAACAACAACAAAACTCCATCGGCCAACTGCAGCACCCACTGGACGG
>NW_011124242.1:0-420 GCF_000146605.3 Meleagris gallopavo
TTTGAAAGCAATTTTGGCACTTAAAGCATGTGTTGTAAAAGTATTTGTACGACATTTCAGAATGTCCTAAAGCTTTACTTACCAGAATAGTCAGGACAAAAAATAGATTAAATATTACTTATAATAATAATAAACTCATCATAATTAAGAGGAAAAACAAGAGAGAAGTGAAAATATTTTATTTTTCTTTCAAATATCTCAATATTTACTGTGTTTCTACCCAAACACAATGCTGCTGCCCCTTAATGTAGTAAATACTGTAGCATTGTCCTTTTTTTTTTTTAATTAAATTACTATGCTTTTAATTCTTTCATAACCCCTCAGGAACTCAGAGAAGGACTGTAGGTTGTGAGATGAGAAAACTTAGATGGTGCACCTGGATACCAAGGCTGCATGCAGACAGCAGGGAGTAGGAACGTG
>NW_011124243.1:0-529 GCF_000146605.3 Meleagris gallopavo
GTTTTCTGTTGCTATCAGAGAAATTCCAAGCAGTGGTGAACATTTCAGTCTGGCCGTTGTCTCTACTACTGGCTTCCTCTGACATTTACTTCCATTTCTGATAGCTCAGCATGTGCCAACTCTTCACAGGACACAGAAACTCTTATCCTCAGAATCAGACCTCATCTGTTCAAGCATCTGACCAGATTCGGTGACGAGACACTGAAGTTTGAGGTACAGTCAAAATAACCATAAGCACATAAGCAAGCAAATTCAGTCTTCTATATTTTTGTATTGCATTTTTTGCTTGTATTTTTGACTGAAGAAAATACACAGCTGTATTTTAAAACAGTGCACTTTGGTTTTAAGCTATTGATTAACTGCTAAACTCGTAATGTACAAAAACTATCTGCAGAAGTAGCAAACATTCACAGCTGTCAACCATTCTTCCACCCCTCCCCCCAAGCCTTTCCATGCATCTTGTGGAGCAAAGCTCTCCACATTCAGAATGGCAGAAAGTCTCCAACTAGGACAACACTCTGATGCTCTT
>NW_011124244.1:0-531 GCF_000146605.3 Meleagris gallopavo
GGTGCCATAGAACCCTCATGATCAATGGGCCTCGGCTACTCTGTCCCAGTACACTTTAAACTGAGGTCATGAATCTGAATTTCAATTAGAAATAATTCCTGGAATAGGTTAGGACCTATTGAGACAAACAGTGACTAAGTAGTTGTTGAAGGTTTCTAAATCACTAAGAATAAAAGATGTTCCTGAGCTTGTTTGTATGCAGGCCTAAGAATTTAAAATGCCTATATGCTCTTTGATAACATAGGTAACGTCTCAGATAACCAGCTAAAAAATCACAGAATCACAGAATGGGCAGGGTTGGAAGGGACCTCAAGGATCATCAAGCTCCAATGCCCCTGCCACATGCAGGGCCACCAACTTCCACATTTAATACTAGACCAGGCTGTCCAGGGCCCCATCCAATCTGGCCTTGAAAAAATAATAATAATAATAAATAAAAAAAAATAAAAGAAAATACAAACAAAACCAACCTGAAATTAAAATACAAGCTTACAAAGACTTGCAGAAATCTACACAGTGCTTCATCCAAAA
>NW_011124245.1:0-444 GCF_000146605.3 Meleagris gallopavo
TGTACGGCACCAACCCAGCTGACTGGGTTCAACAAAAGCAAGTGTAGGGTCTTACACCTAGGGAGGAATAATTGCATGCACCAATACAGGCTGGGGGATGAGCTGCTGGAGAGGAGCTCTGCAGAGAGGGACCTGGGCGTCCTGGTGGACGACAGGTCGGCCGTGAGCCAGCAGTGTGCCCTCGTGGCCAAAAAAGGCCAATGGCATTCTGGGGTGCATTAAGAAGAGCGTGTCCAGCAGGTCGAGGGAGGTGATCCTCCCCCTCTGCTCTGCCCTGGTAAGGCCTCATCTGGAGTACTGTGTCCAGTTCTGGGCTCCCCGGTACAAAAAAGACAGGGATTTCTTGGAAAGAGTCCAGCGGAGGGCCACAAAGATGGTGAAGGGCCTGGAGCATCTCCCCTATGGAGAAAGGCTGAGTGAACCGGGTCTGTTCAGCCTTGAGAA
>NW_011124246.1:0-475 GCF_000146605.3 Meleagris gallopavo
GAGAAATCAGGACTTGAACTTGGACGAGCTCCTTGTGTCCATCACTGTTGTTACTTGGAAGGCTCTCAATTGAACTGCAGCCAGTTGTGCTTCCTAGGAGCTCTCCACTGATGGAAGCACACAGCCCATCATCGCTGGAGAGAGAAAACACGGAGTGCTGTGAGTTATGTGTGTCAAGCAAGATGCAGAGCATGTGAGCAAAGGCTCCACAGCTGTGCAGGCCAGCATCTAAGGGATGGCTTTGATTGAGCTGGCAGGTGTAACTGCTTGCTGAGGAACCGTGCAGCCATAAAAGAACTACAAAAGCATCTCTGACTCTGAGATTGACACCTCGTCGGCCCATCTCACTGCCATGGTTAGTATCTAGTGCCAGCAAGTCTGACCAACAGCTCTGCTTTGAGGAGAACCGGAATTGGTTTCAGGCACCTGGCTCTGAAATCTGGAAAACCCCACCATTAGCGTAACTTAGTTTCTG
>NW_011124247.1:0-501 GCF_000146605.3 Meleagris gallopavo
GACTTGAAGCTGAAGTGTGGGCATATCAGAAGCATTGTGTTTTCAGACATACCTTGCAATTTTCTTTTCCCTTTCTGATCACTGGAATACAGTCCTCCATTAAGTTTCTTAACAGCTGTTTCGTAGTCTTCATAGTCTTTGTCTCAAATGTAGGAAACAAGTGGAAGTTCTCAGCGATGCTCCAAATCCAGAGAAGTCTAAGTCTGTTAAGCCCTTCCGACTCAGAATCCCACCAGGCATACAAAACTTCTGCATGTGTGTTAAGAGCTTTACTCATCAGCAAGCAAGCTTCCCTTTCCTATTTGCATACAGGTGCTTTAATACAATATTGACAGCTTTTCAGCCCAGAGGTCTGGCATAGGTTTCACGTCTTGTGAAAACAAGCATCTTGGTAATTCTATTAAGAGTCACCACAGGAGAGATTTGGGAAGGGAGACACACGATCCTTGCCCAAAAGGAGATGGCAGGAGTATCACTGCCCATCAGTCTGAACTATATCGG
>NW_011124249.1:0-449 GCF_000146605.3 Meleagris gallopavo
TCCAAGAAATTAATCTGGTAAGATAGATTTCTGAAGCAGAAAGCTTCACTTCGTCCAGTGTTTTGTACTTTCTGGCTTTCCAAGTCCCATAAAAGCAGTGTTTTTACAGTTCAATGTGTATTATTACTAAAAGCTTAAACTATACGATTTGTAAATATACAAATCATATAAATTTTTCAGGAGTCTGGCATTGTGAAACATTCTGCAAAACACTGAAGGAATCTGGTCCCACGTGTTCGTTTCTGAATAAACCATATGCTAAAATTTGGAATTCCATCCTTAAATTGATCTGTTCAGGGCTATGGTTTGAGAGGATGAACACTTGTATGGGGCTGCTGAATCACGGCATGAACCTTTGATTGATCACCTGAGGCGAGCAATGAGTCAGCCAGGGGGAGCACAGGTGAAGGCAATTCACCTGTGCTGCAGGAAGGGGTGGAGCCGTGGCT
>NW_011124250.1:0-714 GCF_000146605.3 Meleagris gallopavo
CACGTGTGCAGCCCGCCAGCCTTCCCCCTGCCGTGCAAACACACCGTCCCATCTCGCACACTTCAGCCACGTTGCCCTTCCTCCCTCCTCCCCCCACCCAGTTCCCATTCCTGCTTCCCCTACCTCGTGCCCCCCCCCTCGTTGCTTTGGCCCCAGTAGCCTGCCACCCCCCACAGCCCTCCGGTTTGCACGAGGCTTTGCATCGCTTCCTTTGTGCACAGCCCCCATTGCTCTGCCCCTTGTTGCACCCCTCTTTTGCAGCACCGTTTAGAATCCCCCCCTACTAAAAGTGCAGTTAGCTCAGAAATCCAGGTTGTTTTGAATTAGCGTTTTTAATCGAAACACAAGCTTGCAGCCAGTGCTGTGAATCTATCACTGGGCTGTGAGACACTCCTGGCGTGAATTCTCTCTCTGTACCACTGGTTTTGTAGCAGTCATTGTTCCCTTTGCCTCGGTATCCCTCTGGGTTCTCTGTAGGTGTCCCTTTCTGGAATCGTACTTCTCATTGGGAAACACAGCCTTTCCTCTTTGCTTTTGTGTACAGAGCACCTGTATTTTATCCTCCTTTACGTGAACTTTATGACAACCTTTGGGCTGCAATAGCCCTGACAACGAAAACACAACTTGCATTTCAAAGTGGCGCTGCTGTGTTTTGTACCAATTTCCAGATCAGTGCTCCTGTGGTCTCTTAGGTAGGACAGGGTGAAGGGGAGC
>NW_011124250.1:2145-3230 GCF_000146605.3 Meleagris gallopavo
AGATGTGTGTGAGCTGAGTCCTCAGAGTCCAAAGCGAGTGGGAATTCGCTGCAACACCTCAGGCACAATTAGGGTAACTTAGTTTCAGCAAGTTCTGTGTTTCTAATAATGGAAAAAACCCACACCCAAGCAATTATGATAGGTGCTGCAAAAGAAACTCCTCTTCACCTTTCGGATGGAAAGTCACTGACTGTAAATTTCCCCTGTAAAGCTGCGGGGCCTTCTTCCACTCCAACGTCTCTGCTGTCTGACACAACGGGAGCTGCTGTGGCCTCGTGTCCGTGCCTGTGCCTCCTCCTGGCTGAGCAGCTTTGTGGGAGGAGAAGAAGCCCACGGGGGCCTTGGGCCATAATAAAGAACTGCGTCCTGTAAAGGAAAAGCACAGATAAGAGCAAGCAGCAGCACGGCCATGGCAGATCTGGGGGTGGTGCTGTGTTTTTCTAAGTCTTGGCTATCCTCGCCACTGGAAGATGATGTCAAAAGAACCATTCTGTTATTCCCAAGAGGGAACTGGGAATGAGAGCTGACAGAGGTGACACCGCAGTCCCACAGCCTTCCAGCGCTCCATGCTGAAGGAGAAACTCCTGCCCCAGCAAGTCTGCTGAGCACCCTGGGTTCTCTCTGCATCCCCTGCACCACGCCGTGCTGCCCGGTGAGTCCAGCGCAGCTCTCAGGACCTGGGGGACTGCAGAACGCGGCCAGCAGTGAGCTGAGCTCGTTCCTCAAGTCGTGGTCCGGGCCGTGCTCTCCTCACAGCCCATCCGCCGAGCCCAGGCGGACGAGCTGCTGCTCGGTGCTTCCTCGGAGGAGAAAGCTGTCAGCGATGTCACTGCAGGAGCCGGGACACAGAGAACTGGACAGAGATGTGCGCCTGGCTTTAAAGAAGTGCCGGGAGCTGGGAAGCAGCCTGGAGAAAGCCGTTCTGGGAAGCCAGAGACAGCGCGAGTCTCAACGCAGCTCCCGCAAGAGCGGTGCTGTTCAATGGCGTCGCCATGGCGACGGCGCGCCCTCCGTCCTTGCCGTCCCCGCGGCGACAGCGCATGCGTGGCGGCGCCTCCATAGCGCCAGCGCCTCAGCGCCGCTCC
>NW_011124251.1:0-452 GCF_000146605.3 Meleagris gallopavo
ATCTGTCAAACTTTTGTGCAGTCTCAGGATCTGACACGGGTTGTCAGGCTTGTCTTTAGCTTCCCAGCTGTGTGTGAAGACTTGCTTCCCTTGTGATGCACAATGTACTAAAGATTGAGAGACGAAAAGGTGCAGAGTTTTTCCAGCTTTGATTTCCTGTCTGGAACTTTGGAACCCACTGCTTGCAGTTGTTAATCTGTCCCAAGTGGTCTAGTTTGGAATGCCCTCGTACTTCTTGGATTGCTCTGCTGTTCAAGATGGAGCAATTCTTTCAGGTACCACTGCACCGCTGCTGTTGGCTTGTAATTCTTGCTTTGTTTGTTTGTTTTCCACAGACTGCTTTTCAAGCCTCCTTTTTCTTTCCAGTCAGAGTGAGAATTGCACTGGGAGGTGTATGAACCTGGCTGTGCCTGTACATAAAGAGAACAGCAGCAGAGCCTCACAGGTGACTG
>NW_011124252.1:0-752 GCF_000146605.3 Meleagris gallopavo
CTCAGAACTGGACACAGCACTCCAGATGAGGCCTTACCAGGGCAGAGGAGAGGGGGAGGATCACCTCCCTCGACCTGCTGGACACGCTCTTCTTAATGCACCCCAGAATGCCATGGGCCTTTTTGGCCACGAGGGCACACTGCTGGCTCATGGCCAACCTGTCGTCCACCAGGACGCCCAGGTCCCTCTCTGCAGAGCTCCTCTCCAGCAGCTCATCCCCCAGCCTGTATTGGTGCATGCAATTATTCCTCCCTAGGCGTAAGACCCTACGCTTGCTTTTGTTGAACCTCATCCAGTTTCTTACTGCCCAGCTCTCCAGCCTGTCCAGGTCTCGCTGAACGGCAGCGCAGCCTTCAGGCGTGTCAGCCAATCCTCCCAACTTCGTATCATCAGCAAACTTACTGGGGTGGCCACTGTCCCCTCATCAAGGTCACTGATGAAGACGTTGAACAAGACCGGACCCAGCACAGACCCCTGGGGGACACCACTGGTCACAGATCTCCAGCCAGACTCTGCACCACCAACGACGACCCTCTGCGCTCTGCCAGTCAGCCAGTTCTCAACCCACCTCACTGTCCACTCGTCTATTCCACACTTCCTCAGCTGTGTTATAAGGATGTCGTGGCAGACAGTATCAAAGGCCTTTACTAAAATCAAGGTAGACTGCATCTACCGCTCGTGCACAGTGCGCAGTGAGCGGTGAGGGTCTCCTCCTGGTGGCCGTGGGATGCAGAATCCTCATCTTCCCCGCG
>NW_011124253.1:0-498 GCF_000146605.3 Meleagris gallopavo
GGCTCTTCTGGTTTGAACAAACCACCAGCTCCACCAAGATCGAGGACGGGAAGAGAAACAACGTCTTGCATGAGGAGCAGAGCCCGGTTCACACCAACACACAGACCTCCAACTGGCTCTGCTGGATTGGACTAAGCACCTGTCCTGGAAATGGAGATCAAAAACTTGTGCGTCCTGAGGAGAGGCTGCCCATCAATGCTGAGCGCCGTGCCTCCAACTGGCCCTTCTGGATTCGCCTTTCTCCACACCCCAGATGGGTCCCGTCCAGGGTCAGCGAGTCTGTTGTTCCAGAGGGCCCAAAGCAGCAGTCCCCGCGTACCGAGCAAGAGGCCTTCAGCGTGTCTGACGTCCTGCGCCACCCCCTTACGCAAAGCCTGATCATCTGCTTGCTCATAGATTTGTGGGGAGACTGGTATCTGTTTCGGCTGCCAGGGGTTGCCTACCGGCTCTGGAGAGGAGTGTGGAGACATTAGGCACAGGTTAGCGATCGGCATTCAT
>NW_011124254.1:0-665 GCF_000146605.3 Meleagris gallopavo
TTCACACAGTCCTTAGAAAGGTTCCCTCCGCATCTCTGAGTCCCCAGTCAGAGTTTATAGGCAACAGGTTTTACTCCTGCGCTCAATTAAGAGATGTTCAGAGCAGATGTTTTCACTGAGTTGTGCTTTAGTCCAGTCAGAATGTCTGTCCAGTGCTCGGATCACCAAGTACCTACTGTAACTAAAAGAACAACTGTTCTTCACTGAGCACAGTGACAAAGTTGTTTACCTTTGAAGCATCCACCTGCTGACAGAGCATTTGAAGTAAGGACTGGGCATCTTCTGCCCACCGAGGGAGAGTTTTGGGAGAAAACTGGGGAAAAAAAAGTAATTGAACTTTGAGTTGTTACTCAAACGTAACACTTCCCTGAAATCACACGGCTCACGTACCTTGCAGCTGTCAGTTGGTGAGAACAATAACTCTCTAGGTAGTGGAATAGAATATTTTACTCCTGAACCTGCAGCTTTCCTCTGGAAAGATCCTCCTCTTCACTTCAACTGCTCGGAAAGCGTCTTCAGTTTTGCCTTCAACTGCATCCAGCACTGCAAATGCTACATGAGCCTCTTCTTCATAGGCTGCAACCTGAAAAGACCTACAACCAAAGCAGAAGACAATTCATACCTAACATATAGATGGATACTTAATCAGCTGGGCATGCCAACAT
>NW_011124255.1:0-524 GCF_000146605.3 Meleagris gallopavo
GACTGTTATCAGCTAATTCAATGCTATTATCATATTCAATGAGTCACCTTTAAAGAATGGTTAAACTACATAATGCTATGAAACAATGGACAATTAAGAAAACGTAAAATAAAGGCAGCTTTGCTCATCATTACTAATGTATACCAGCTCATCCTTTTATGAAGAGAGCTGCTAAGAAGATCTAAGCTGCTGAAACAGCAGTGGCTTTGCAAAGTAAGCAAGTCAAAAGAAAATATAAAGATGTTCTATCTTTTCAGAAATGATCTCTACTGTAAAGTTCACTTCATACACAATAAAATAATTTAGCAGCAGACAGAAAGTATAAGCAGTTGTCATAAATTGATTTTATGTTGAATCCTAGGACATTCTACAATCCACATTAGTATTTAGTACTCTAACAGTGTTTTTTTTGTTTTGTTTTGTTTTGTTTTTTTAAATTGTAGTAAGTACTACTTAATTTGACTAGCACACCTACCTTCACTCCTCATTTCTCTACATAGGAATCCTGTAAACATAGAATATAT
>NW_011124256.1:0-492 GCF_000146605.3 Meleagris gallopavo
TCCTGGCTCTCCTCTCCCACTCCTCCCTCTGCTCCCAGATGTCCTTTCTGCCTCATGGAGACTCTGTTCACCTCTTTCCCCCACACAACCCATTAAGTTCCTCCCAGAATCTCTTTCAACAACATTGAGACCCCATTCCCCTCTTCCCCCTGCCCCGTGTCCCCTGAGGTCTCCCCCAAACTCCCTTTCCACAGCATGGAAGCCTCACTAACCTATTTTTTCCTCCCACAACTCCCCTTTCCATCCCTGGAGTCCTGCAGAAAAACCTGGAGATGTCCTAGAAGGGTTTGGGCATTCAGGGGGTCCCCAGGTTGGCCGCGGGGGTCCCTTGAAGGATCTGGAAGCTCCCAGGATGGCTCCAGGAGCTCTGAGGAGCCACTGGGATGATCTGGAGATGTCCCAGTGGAGTCTGGTAGGGTCCGGAGAGGACCTCATGTGGGTCTGAGTGGTCCTGGAGTCATCCAGAAGGGTCTGGGGGTGTCCCAGAGGTCC
>NW_011124257.1:0-470 GCF_000146605.3 Meleagris gallopavo
GCTTCCCCAGCTGCTTTCGGTCCAGTGGGGGTGGAACTCTCCCTGAGCCCTTCCAGGCTCCCCCTCACCTCTTCTTCTAGGTAAGGACATCCCTGTTACACCTCGCTCAACTTTGCCTTCCTCAGCCTGTGGTTTTCCCAAACCCTTTTCGCTTCCCAGACTTTCATCGTTGCTGAAATACAATGTCAGTCATTTCAGTTTCACCCCCTCCCCTCCCCAGGATTCCGGAGCTCTCACTGGATATCGGTTTCCCGAGCTCTGCAGATGACGGCTGTTCTCGCTTTCAACGTCCCGTCCCATCCCCACTCACAGCACTGCACCCTTTGCAGTTACAGCGGGAGGCTCCGGCCCCCAGCTTTCTCTCGCTCCGAGTTGTTCTTACAAGGGGGGTGGGACGGGGATGTGTTCTCGTGCCGACCCAAACTCTAATAGCCCAAACTCACTGTTTCCTTCACCTTTCTGTCCCTTTT
>NW_011124258.1:0-439 GCF_000146605.3 Meleagris gallopavo
TTAGACTGCTTCTAATTTTCTTAATCATTGCTCCCCCATACTTGCTACTTTGCTGTCAGTAAATGTACTAGGTGCTCCTAGAACTGTTGGGAAGACTGTCACTGCAGGCTTTGTACTCTCTCAGGATGGAATCAGTCACACATAGGAATTTATTAAGATTTTGGTGAAAAAGATAAACTTCTCAATAAAGACTCATCCCTTTTTTTAAAGTTGACAGTGGATAACTGAACATCCCTTTTAGCTGAGGCACTTTCATCCCCCCATAACAGACTGTAATGTCAGGTTAGTTGTCTGGCACTCACAGTATAGAAATGTGTTCTTGAATGTTCCAGCCAAAAAGAAAGTGATCAGTACAGAAATATTCTTGTTTCCATTTTTAAGATTTTTTTTTTCTTTTTGTCTATTTTACTTTAAAGGGTAATTTTTAATTAGCTCATTT
>NW_011124259.1:0-624 GCF_000146605.3 Meleagris gallopavo
TGCCATGACCTTGTATTTTTTGCATTTTCATGTTGCTGCAAAGGCTGCAGCTGCTGCATGGGTTGATGTTGGTTTCCTCGGTTTGTTTTCCATGTTGTTTTTCTGTGGTTTCTGCCTTGGTTTCCTGCTCCTTCTGCATTGCAATGCATTGGGTTTTTTTCCAGGGTTGTTTTATTTTCCCTTTTGTTTCTATTCTTGGAACTGCTTTTTCCTTTCCTGAGCGTATTCCCCTCTGTTTGTGAGGATTTCAAGTGATTCTGCTTTGCTCTCCTTGGCTTTTTATTACTTACGTCTTTCTTTTCTTTTGCTCGTCTTTCCTGGCTTTGGTTTGTTCTTCGGTTATTGTTGGTATCGGGGCCTTGCATTGCTGTTAAATTTTCATTCTTTCTTTCCATTGTTAAGCACTGGTGAGCTTTGTTCTCTCTTTACTTTGCTAGGATTCTTTGCTTTGCCATGCTAGTGTATTGAATTCATTGGCTTTCCTCTTGTATTTCTCGACCTCGTTTTGCTTTGCTTTGCTCTCCATCCTTGTTTTGCAATTTCTCATTTGTTTTTCTGTAGTGAGGCTTCTTTTTGCTTTGCGCTGTCTTTGTTTCATAGATTCTTTGTCTTTCCTACTGCTTT
>NW_011124260.1:0-478 GCF_000146605.3 Meleagris gallopavo
TTGTGTCTTGCTTGTCTCTGGTCTTGCAACTGTTTTCACTATTACATTCTCTTGTCCTCCTATTTTTGTGTTCCTTGCCCCATTCCCTTGGCCTAATGACCCCTTGGCTTTGTGTTGCCACATTCATGTCGGCATTCAGTTTTGGCGTTCCCTGCCGTATTGTCTGGGCCGTCATCCTTGGCATTTCCTTCCATGTTCTCTTGGCCCTTGCCTTTGCCTGGGCATTCCCTTGCCCTCCTGTTTTTGTGGAACCCGCACCTGGGGCGGGGTGCAGCCCTGCGAGCACAGCTGGGGGCAGTTTGGCTGTGGAGTGGGGCAGAGCCAGGCTCCAGCCCTCCCTGATCCCATTGAAGGGCTGGGAAGAGTAGGGGCAGCATGTGAACCTGGGGAGTGCTTCCTTTGGAGTATGCCTTGTTCTTGGTGATGGAGTGAGTGTATTTTTTTCTTTTTTCTCCTTCCTATTGTGGAGCTGGTCTCT
>NW_011124261.1:0-454 GCF_000146605.3 Meleagris gallopavo
GGAAAGGGAAAAGGGGAAGGGTAGGGAGGTGGGGACTGGGCTCAAAATAAACAACAACAAAAAACCAGCGACAATGATTTAAGGAGGAAGACTTGTTTTACTAACTATGATATCGAAATATAAGATAATACAATATAATACAATCTAATTGAAATTGAGGCTAATAAATCAAATTAAAAAAATAAGAGAGAAAGAGAGTTTTCTGAAACCAAGAAAACCTACTTTGAACTGAAGGCACATGGCTTGGGAGTACATCCACACCCTCTGCCAGGCAGAGAGTGAGAGCGATGGAAGCTCCCGTCTGAGAATGAGATCTTGTGACTTCCGTGACATATCTTCCTCTCTGACAGTGAGGTCCTCTGCGCCATGTAGTTCTTCTTCTTACCTGTGTTCCACATGATGTTATGATGTAGATTACCAATAGCAAAATTACAAAGCCATGACAAGGAGCAAT
>NW_011124262.1:0-482 GCF_000146605.3 Meleagris gallopavo
GGTTACTGCATGCATACCTTGGAATTTACTGAATTTCAGGAGACTGTTTGGTTTCAAACGTCTGACAACCGGGCTACCAGACATGTGTTTATGGCTGATTATTTGAAGCTCTTTGTTACAATACAGCTTCTTGCCAACCAGTTCAGACACCAAAAGGCTTAATGAGATATGGTAACTGGGCAAAAGGCCAATTTCTATCTCTGCAGAGGCAGATTTCCTTGAATGGGAGAGCTGATTAAGACCATTTTATTACACTGAAACTGAGTTTAGGTAGTACTGTCCTGTTACACATGGGATTTGCTTTCAAAAACAAAACAAAACCACAAAAAAAAAACAACCACACACACCAAAACTGCATGCTTTCTGAAAGCATGATGTGAAAACAGGAATCATGAACTAGGCACAGAGTCTTGTCTGAGTGCTGTTCTCAGGTACTGTAGGCCAGGGATACTACACTATAGCCAGGTTCACCCAGGCAGTAG
>NW_011124263.1:0-493 GCF_000146605.3 Meleagris gallopavo
TCAGGCACAAATAATTGATTAATTGCCTTCTAACCATTGCTTTCTTGACAAACGTTTGGTCGTAATTTTGGATGTCTGTTTTACAACATGACCATAGCCTCTTTAATTACCCCCTTGACACTTGTGTCCCTTTACACTGGGTCACTGTTGTGGTCATCCATGTGTCCTTGCATAGAGATAAACTCAAAAGGAGGATGGATGGTTAGAAAGCCGACGTGCCTTCATTGCAGCACTGGGTGCAGGGGGGATCACTGCTCCTAGCATGCACACAGAAGAGCTGGAGCACACAGGTTCTAGACAAGCAACTTGTGAACATTCCAAATCTCAGGAAGCGTGCGCCTGTTCCAATAACTGCTGTACAGATTAAAAAAACTGATTAACAGATGAGCTCTTTGGAGATGGGGTTCTTGCCAAAGCGTCCTCAGTGGTTGTGTGATTCCTCTGGGAGTTGCTATCCAGCCTAAAAGGTCACGTCCTAAGTTGACCAGGTCCC
>NW_011124264.1:0-492 GCF_000146605.3 Meleagris gallopavo
CAGAGGGCTATGTCCAAATTCTAACATCAGACTCAGGATCAGCAAATGACAGCATCAGTGTTTGCTGATGCACTAATGGGATTTTTATGAATGTCGAAGGGGGGGAAGGGGAGGGGAGGGGAGGGGAGGAGGTGGAAACGGCTGCTTGTGTCAAAGAGTCACAGAGGAAAAGGTCATGAGCAAGAAAGTGCCTTTCAGCCCTAACAGCAACCTAGCTTCATGCACCGGCAGTTTGGAAATGTTTTCTTTAGTTTCCTTATGTTACTTAATCAAGGCCGCGTAGAGAAAATGGTTGAATACCGTGTGTAGAGTTGGACATCTTTAGCAGAGTTGTGATTCATCAACTTCCATACCCTATTTCCAAAAGCAGTGAATGCCAGACGTTTGAGAGGTGCTACAAAAACTGTCATGAACAATTAAATAAATGACTTTTTCATGGAGGAAATCATCTCTCAGGCCTTAGGTCTTAATCAGTCAGAACCAAGGTTAAAA
>NW_011124265.1:0-600 GCF_000146605.3 Meleagris gallopavo
ACAGACTCATAGCGCTGCACAGCCACCAACGGCCGCTGTCGGCCTCTCTATTCCTTCCATAGAGCACTGCCATCAGTCCCTCTTTGCACTCAAGACTCTCCTGTTTTCTCAGGTATCTCCTTTGTTGCACTACGGGAATGGTATTGCCATTAGCTACCGCAACCACCGCCAACCAAACCAAAACAAAAAGAACTTTCAGAAAGACCCCCAAAAAACCCCACTCTGTTTGCCATGATGAAAATGCATGTGCAAAAGCACAGCACTCACCCATGGCAAGCAAAGCATCCAGCAGGTCTGCTGACATCTCAGATTTAATGCAGTGCCCCAGGATACATCAAAGGCTGGACGAAGAGTCCATGATATAAAGACAGTGATAGTTGGCATCAAAAAATATTTGACTCCGTAATGCTGGCATTCGGGATGTGGGAGAAAAAAGAGCAAAAAGAGGATACGGGTAAGAAAGAAAAGCAGAAGAGGAGTACAGATGCAGGAGTGAGGGAGGATACAAGGGAGAAAGAACAGCAGAAGAGCAGAAGAGGAGTGGCTAACACTGAGGGAGAGGAGCTGAAGTGTAGCTGAAGAGAAGAGCAGAAAGGGAAG
>NW_011124266.1:0-461 GCF_000146605.3 Meleagris gallopavo
AAAATGCTTCCAGTTGAGTGTGAATTCTTCTCTAATAGAATGTTACAGGGAAAGGAGAGTATCTAGCATACATTGTGTGTAATGTTTTAATTAGAGGAGGAGGTGATCAGCATAATCAATTCCCAACTGGTTTCAAAATTCAATTTCAAGTTTATGCACATGAAACCTGACTTAGGGATCTTAGAAGAGCAACTCATCTAGTCTCAGATAAAGAGAGTGCTGAGTCAGACTGTTAGGCATGCTGTTTTTGTACAAAGATCACGCTTACCCGTTCCAATTGTTTCATGTAATTCAGAGTACTTGAGAATTTCCTGGTAGTCGCTGACAGACATCCTGGATTCTGCAAGCCTTCAGATCCTCCAAGCACCTGCAGTGAGGAAGAGCAGCAGTGTTCACATCCCACTTCGGACACACTCTTAGAAGTAGAAGGGCAGCTCCAGCACTGCCCATCTCCTCACCAA
>NW_011124267.1:0-323 GCF_000146605.3 Meleagris gallopavo
AGCCCTTGGGAGCAGCCCTAGCGGAGGACTCGGGGATCCTGGTGGACAAAGAGCTGGACAAAAGCCAGTAGTGTGCACTTGCAGCCCAGAAGGCCAACTGTATCGTGGGCTGCATTCAAAGAGGAGCGACCAGCAGGGAGAGGGGAGGTGATTGTCCCCCTCGACTCGGCTCTGGTGCGGCCCCATGTGCAGCACTGCGTCCAGGCCTGGGGCTCCAGCACAGGAATGATGTGGAGTCTTTTTGGAGCAGGTCCAGAGAAGGGCCACGAAGATGATCAGAGGGCTGGAGCACCTCTCTTAGAAAGAATGTTGAGGGACTGGGA
>NW_011124268.1:0-482 GCF_000146605.3 Meleagris gallopavo
CAATAATTACAATGCATGGTTTTAAAATTGATTGAATAAATAGTCTATAATATGAACAGTCCTGGTGAATGATGTGGGAAGACATCCCAGAAGTTTTCAACAGAAATACTTAAAGGCAGCCTTTCCAGGTTTCTTTGAGAACTTTTCAACGCAAGGAATTTTAAGTGCAAAGATTTCTTAGACTTCAGATTGGCAGTGTTTCTATCTAAGCCGGCAGCCTTTAAACCCATACCTAAACCGAAGCTTGCTCATCTAAGTGGAGGCACCTTAGCTATGTTCTAAGTCTGCATGGAAAATGAGTTTCCCGTTCACTAGTCCTTTCTGACTCGCTACGTGTTCAATTTCATAGGAGAAAACTTGATGTCTCTGCCAAGGGAGATGTACACCACACTTGCACTGCCTGGATGATTTGGAAACGGAAATCCTGGGGTGTGCTGCAGCATGCCCTCTCAGGTCAGTCTAAGAACAGAGAAAGTAGACCT
>NW_011124269.1:0-406 GCF_000146605.3 Meleagris gallopavo
AGCTGGGTTTGGCCCGAGAACAGCTTTTTTTTCCTCCAAAATACCCCTCTGCTGCCAATGGCTGCGCTCGGGGTCGCAGCAGAAGCCCAAAGATTGGGGGTCCAGGCCCCGCCGCCATCCTCCGCCTGCTCTGTTGCTAAGCAGCACAGGCTGGAAGCATCTACCAATAGTAACGATGGCGCCCGGCCGGCTTCACCACCCAGCAGCCTCGAGAAACAGCGGAGTGGAGAAACTCTGCCCTTAACAAACATGGCGCCGACTTGGCTTCAGACTCACAACGAGCAGAACCAATCAGGAACCGGGAGGGTGGAGAGTGCCCTGGGATTGGGCTGGCGGCGGGGATTCAAACTGAATCGCGGGGCGGTTGAGCCCGGCTGTTGGAGTGGGAGCTGGAGCGGCGTGAGTG
>NW_011124270.1:0-493 GCF_000146605.3 Meleagris gallopavo
GAACACCTGAAAGACCCTGAAAATTTAAACAGATATTTGAGACAGGAATGTCGCGGCTCAGGAAGATCTGAGGAGGCCCAAATTATTTGGGGCCTGGCTAATGCTTACCGGGCCTTATTCAATACTATCCTGGAGAGGGAGAGAGTTTGTGAAATTGAAAAGGAGAGTCTCAGGGAAACAGTGCAAAATGAGCGAGAGAGTCTCCTGGTCGAGAGAAACAGCCTCCAATCTGAGAGAGATGCCCTCCGAATTGAGAGAGACTCCCTGCAATCCAAACTCAACAGTCTTCAATCTCAACAAGACACCCTCCAATCTGAGCTAGATACTCTCATCATCGAACGAGACAGGCTCCAAGCTGAACTGGAGGATGAGAGCATTGGAACTGACCAACCTGATCAACTACAGGAAGCACCACAATTGATGTCAGTTGCCCCTGTAAGAGGACGGAAAATGAAAACGAATCTCGACTCAGTTAGAAGAGAAGAAAGAAGAG
>NW_011124271.1:0-518 GCF_000146605.3 Meleagris gallopavo
ATCACAGTATAATGGAAATAATTACCTACACTCTTTTGGGAAAAATAGGCTTAGTTCTTCAGTAATATCCTGAGACAGAAATAATGATTCTTCAAAAAGATGATTTACCTTTCTTGAAACCTTTTCCTTATACTCAGTGATATCTTTCTTTGGCACAGATCTGACATTGCTTCCACTCTTGTCTTGCACTCACACATCAAACAAGTGCTCCACACTAGATTTACATTTACAGCACCTTTTTTTGCCCCCCCCCCGAGAATAGTAGGAAGGAAAATGTTTACCAGTTCTCAGGCAATAGAGTGCTGAAACTTCAATTTCTGGGTCCAATTGTTTAGTCTTCTTCAAGTACTGGAGTATGAAGATGTTTGGCGCAAACTGAACCATGTTCTGTTCACCACAGCCAAAAAGGCATCTTAAGCAGCTGATCTAAATTTTGAAGTGCTGGGCCCATGATATCCCCTAAAATTTGAGGTGGAGGGTAAGGAGAAAGAAAGTATTCAGCGATATAAAATGAAAGG
>NW_011124272.1:0-612 GCF_000146605.3 Meleagris gallopavo
TTTTTCCATCAGAAATGCCATGATTGTGAACTGAAGAGGCAGTAGCTTAGGCCCTTTTCCTGAACTCCAAGGGGGAAAACAGCCGCAAAATGACATCCTCCACAGCTTTTTGCTGAGAAAAACAAATACTGGAAGCATGACTGCATCTGAAGCACTCTATCTCAGAGAATGAGCTAGCCCTGAATTAATTAAGTATACATTTAACCCTTGTATTCTCAGCTTCACAAACACTCGTTGGATTCAAGTCATTTGTAAACAGCTTGACCCAAACTGGTGAATTTAAGAAAGAAAAAAAAAGGAAAAACAAAAAGGAAAAACAAAAGGCAAGTCAGTCCATAAACTCATTTGTTCTGTTACTCGATTTTCATAAGCCAGACGTCACATCATTCAGTATCCTAAAACTTTTCAGATAGCGGTGACAAAATGTCTTTGTGCTGGTATGTATGCAATATGTATACAGATGTCTACTCTTTTAAAATAATAATATTAATGAGAGCAGCAACAAAGTGAAAAAACTATTCCTTTCCGAAATTGCACATTCATTGGAATGGGATTGCTTCCAAACTCCAGTTTTAGTCTCTCCCTCTAACAGAATTCCATGCCTTTATACAG
>NW_011124273.1:0-476 GCF_000146605.3 Meleagris gallopavo
TCAATACATTAAGTTCTTGCTCCAATTTGTCAATCCGAGCTTTTAGGAGCTGATTTTCATTTTCTAAATTACCTGATCTTGTCTCTGCTTGATTTCAAGCATTCAGCAGTGGCCATGCCACTGTGGATGCAGCTAATTGCCTTTCCTTCGTAGTTAAGACATCTTTGTCCAGTCCCTGAAAGTATTCTGTTAAGCGTACTGGGGAAATACTCCCCAAAGTACGCAGGGGACCCCATTTCTCAATTATAGTTGCCAGTTGATAAGAAGGAGATCCCAGAAACCCTGGGATCTGCCCGGGGATCATTTTAACTAGGGGAATGGTGTTCTCCCCCTTGACCCATTTTATAGAAACCCCATAAAAGAGACATGATGTAAAGTGGATTTACATCAAACAATTGCCTGGCTCGCCAATTGTTAATCAATGGATATACAGATGGTATAGATCCATATCCAGGAGCTCGGCTAATAGCATTTAT
>NW_011124274.1:0-531 GCF_000146605.3 Meleagris gallopavo
TCGGTGACATCTCGAGAACGCACCTGATACATGCTAGGCAATCTATTGCATTTCCAAAGAAGGAGGTGCTCCAGAGCCTGTCCGACACTCTGCAGTACTGCAGCACTTTAAGTGTTGTGATTTGGCCTGGGGGTTAGAGTGTCTGGGCCTTGCAGGGTCTCCCGGCTGCTGGTTACTGGCTTCTTTTCATGAAAACGGGGTACGGAAGACACGCGTGTTTTTAGCTGTTGCAGAACAGTGCTTGCACAGAGCCAAGGACTTTTGTGCTTCATCCAGTGAGGTTCATCCAGCGAGGAGGCAGGGGACGGACCAGAAGCTGGGAGCGGCCACAGCCAGGAGACAGAGCCACACAGCTGCCGGCCCAAACGGGCCGGGATGTCACGCTCAGCCATGAAAGCTGGTGTCAAGCAGGACGAATGGGTCAAGGAGGGATGGATGCTGGTGCCTTCCCAAGAGGTTGTTCCGTGCCATGAGCCGTCTGTTCCTGGATGTGGCTGAATATTGGCGTGCCAATGGGAAGCAGCGATTGCG
>NW_011124275.1:0-594 GCF_000146605.3 Meleagris gallopavo
GGGGGGAAACAGAACAGGACGCTTTTCAACAGGCGAAACTGGCAGTTAACAAGCCCAGGCATTGGGTCTATTTGATCCTACCCTCCCAGCCGAATTAGATGTTCACATCACTCAAGATGGCTTTGGTTGTGGCCTGTGGCAACAACGCCCGAGTTCTGTTTGGACCCCCATTGGTTTCTGGTCTCGGGTTTGGCACGGAGCAGAAGAGAGATACAGTAGGATTGAAAAGCAGTTATTGGCTGCCGATTCAGCACTGCAGGCAGTAGAGCCAATAACTGAAACGGCTGAAGTTATAGTCAAGACCACTCTGCCGATTCAGGGGTGGGTAAAAGATCTGACCCACCTTCCGAAGACGGGGTGGCCCAAGCACAAACGGTGGCACGATGGGTCGCCTATCTCAGCCAAAGGAGCAGTCTGTCTTCATCCCCTTTGAAAGAAGAACTTCAGAAGATCCTAGGCCCACTAACATATCACAGTGACGCACCGAAAGGAATACTGGTCGCTCCAGCGCAGAAGAGTCCCGCTCAGGAGGGAAAATACCCCTAATCCCCTGAAGATGCTTGGTACACAGATGGATCCAGCAGGGGCAATCCG
>NW_011124276.1:0-323 GCF_000146605.3 Meleagris gallopavo
GAAATATTGGCATATGGTAATTTCTTTCTTTTCTTTTAACTTGATGTACAGGAAAAATAAATAAATTAGTATTTAAACTTCTATCTGACATTAACAAAGTTAACACTGAAAAAAATTGTTATTATGTAAAGATCTTATGCAAAAAAAAATGGCATGAGAAAACATCTCATTTGAGAAACAGATGTTGAAATATACATGAGTATGGACTCCTAAGGAGACAGCAGAAAGAAATACTAGAAAAAACTCATGTGAAACTTCAGTTGTTAGTTCAGCTTTTTTATAAAACATATAATTACATGAATTGGACTACTGAAATGATAGAA
>NW_011124277.1:0-486 GCF_000146605.3 Meleagris gallopavo
TTGCGTGTCATAGGTTTGGTTTGCTTTTTTTTCCCTTAGTTTTCCTGACTGCTTTCCAATGTTTTCTCGACTTTTGTCGATTTCTGCTTTGCAGTTTCTTTCTTTCCGTTATTTTTTTTTCCTACGAATATTCCTACGGATTTCTCTGAATTGGCAACTCTTACTCATAACACAAAGTGACCCTTCACACTTATCGCTAACACAACATGGTAACCACTAGCCACATCCAAGAAAGGTAAATCTTGAGCCTAATGCAGAAGGGTATCCCTGAATCCTAAAGCCTAATCCGAATCCAAAAGGGCAACCATTAAACCAAACCACAAATGGGAACCCGTAACTCTTACCCCTTATCCAACATGGTAGCCCTTTACCCTTCCGTAACGGCACAACCCTTAACCCAAACTGTTAACACTGAAGCCTAACCCCAGAGAGAAACCAGTAACACAGAGCAGAACCGTTTGCCTTCACGCTTCGCCCTCACCCAAA
>NW_011124278.1:0-467 GCF_000146605.3 Meleagris gallopavo
TGCAGAGTCGGGACAGCTGGGGAGGCCGCAGAGCTCCCAGAGCCGAGCTCCGGCTCTGTGCCACGCCTGGCGCCCAGTGCTGCCACACCTCAGTCCCACGGCCGCCCCACGGCCACGCACTGCTGGTGCCCCACTGCCGGCCGCCCTGCTGCTCGGGCAGCTGCCCAGCTCCTCCATGTTGCTCACACTTATGGACTCCCAGCTCCCCCAGTATGGGTAACTGGGGCTTATGTGTTAACTGAGCAAATACAGAGATGGAGTCACAGGCATAAATTCCCAAGAGCAGATGAGCCCAAGGGCCGGTGAGCTGGGCGGAGGCCGTGGCAGCGCAGCGCTGGGAGGGAAATGTGAAGCCAGGCGCCGAGCCTCCTGCCGCTGCTGCCGCTATCTCTGAGAGCAGCACCTGTGAGAAATGTAACTCCTCTGACAGGAGCGCTATTATTCTTGAAATATGTGACTAAATATTG
>NW_011124279.1:0-531 GCF_000146605.3 Meleagris gallopavo
ACACAAGTGTAATTGATGGTATGTGGAAGTATAATTGATGGTATATTTGGAATTGTAATTGTTGGTACTAATAGTGAAATTGTGAGGGGGAAAAAGAAGTGAATCATGAGAACAGCTTTTCTATATTGTGAGAGCAGCCTTTCGCATAATTTGAGCGATATAAGCTGAAGGATAGAGACTTGCATAAGTGTAAGCTCAAGAACAAAATGTGGAGGCCGCAAAACTTGTTGTCAAGTGAAGATAAGAAAGACAAATAGATGTCCTGTTGTTGAAAATAAGATGGCAAAACAGATGCCTCAGATCAACGTAACATCAGTGGGAGTTGGTTTGGGCTACCTCCTTAAAAGGTTGGAAATTTACAGTGAGAATGCATCCCATGACCACCAGAGATGTTATTTCTGCCCATGTCCTTGGAATGTAATGAGTATGTTTATGCTATGCCTTTAAATATGTAGCCATTTCTCTCTTTTGTGTGCATGTTTGGTGAGAACAATCCCCATGTACCCAGCGCTGTAATAAAGGGAATACCTG
>NW_011124280.1:0-521 GCF_000146605.3 Meleagris gallopavo
ACAAAACACCTTAATTCCAGTCTTTAATTCAAAAACATAAACATTCGCTGCTAAATGGGTCAAAATGAGATGTGGGGGAGGAAGATTTGAAATCAGTAATAAAATGATTTACAGCACTGGATTACACATAGGGATAAG
This sequence comes from Meleagris gallopavo, assembly GCF_000146605.3. Taxonomy (NCBI): domain Eukaryota; kingdom Metazoa; phylum Chordata; class Aves; order Galliformes; family Phasianidae; genus Meleagris; species Meleagris gallopavo. The sequence goes on from NW_011124280.1 coordinate 139, forward strand.
ACAAATAACCAGTGTATTAAATTCATTTACGTATTAAAAAAAAATGGATTTTTTTCCTTAAAAAGACTCACATGCTTTAACAATGATGTAGTAAATGCATTCTGGCATAATCTGTGAGCAAAAGGAAAAAAAAAAAAAGAAAGAGAGAAAAGAGAAGATTTAATATATATGATAATACAAATTCCCCAGCTGATTCAGGTTAAAAGATTTTAAGTGGCTCTCTTGAAGAAGTTTATGTACTTTTGAGAAGCACTACTTTGTAGTAAGATTTACTTGAAAAACAGCCTTGTGGACAAAAATAACCCTTATAAACTTTTTAAAAAGGTTACTCTTCCAGAAGTTACTCATATCCAGAGATAAAATGCTATGTGATACCACAGTAT
>NW_011124281.1:0-392 GCF_000146605.3 Meleagris gallopavo
CAATCTGATTGAAATTGAGACTAAGAAATCAAATAAGATAGGAGAGAGAGAGTTCCCGAGACCGAGTCACACCTGAAAAGCTTGGAACGGCCAGGAAAGCACCTCCAGCACCCACTGCCAGGCAGTAAGAGACCGCCCCACCCGGAAGGGCCAGATCCCAGGACTTCCGTAATGTATAGGGATAGGTGCCTGGAATTGGAGCATTAACACTTGAACTCCCAGTACACTACATGATGTTTTGATGCGGAATACTGAGAACCAAAACAAACCATAAAACCATGACACATATGCAAGGAATTACGAGTAGCACAGCCTGGCCACAGGCAGGCTAAGTTAGAGAACAGCTCCATAGAGATTTCTGAGATGTCCCCCAGGACAGCACTCAGCGTAAC
>NW_011124282.1:0-497 GCF_000146605.3 Meleagris gallopavo
GGCCGCAAAACTTGTTGTCAAGTGAAGATAAGAAAGACAAATAGATGTCCTGTTGTTGAAATAAGATGGCAAAACAGATGCCTCAGATCAACGTAACATCAGTGGGAGTTGGTTTGGGCTACCTCCTTAAAAGGTTGGAAATTTACAGTGAGAATGCATCCCATGACCACCAGAGATGTTATTTCTGCCCATGTCCTTGGAATGTAATGAGTATGTTTATGCTATGCCTTTAAATATGTAGCCATTTCTCTCTTTTTGTGTGCATGTTTGGTGAGAACAATCCCCCATGTACCCAGCGCTGTAATAAAGGGAATACCTGCTTGACATAACTCATTGTCATATCAAGTTACTTCATCTGTTTTTTCAGCTTCAATTAGCAAGCCAGGCAGGAGAGTCTCTGCTCAACTGTGGGACCCACTGAGAGGAGGCCCACAAGCAGCTGGGGAGGGCTGGAACTCCAACAGTCAGGTGGATCGCTGCAGGAGCAGACAAGATCC
>NW_011124283.1:0-498 GCF_000146605.3 Meleagris gallopavo
ACTCGTAACACACGGAAGCACCCAAACCCTGAGGATTTCTTTTCCCCTCCACTACCAGGTTCTTCTTAGCACACAGGACTTCTCCTGCTGCTATCAAACAAAGCCAGCAGTACAAAGCAAGCAGCCACCGAGGACTCTACAAGCAAAGCCTGATCCACAAAGCACACCTGGAACTTACGACAAGCACACCTGAGCCGCCTCCTTAGCTGATGATAATTTTCAGGTATTTTATGAGCTAGCTGAGAAGAAACATCTTTTTATGTTGGACTGATTACAGGGATTTTTCAAAAGCCTTCCCTGCTGGCCTCGCTCTGCTCCCACCTGAGCACGCAGAGCCTTACAATTCCTTTTCATGGTCAGTGATTAGAGGCCACTCTCAAAAGCTTCTAACAACCCCTGCCCCAAGACCAACATCTCCACAGCCATCCTTCTCATGTGAGTCCAGGAACCAAATCCACAGCACAGTCTTTCTGAACTACCATCATATCAGTAACATTT
>NW_011124284.1:0-494 GCF_000146605.3 Meleagris gallopavo
TAGGGTGTTTGGGCAAGTCCCTGTTGCACACTGTGGTCAAACATGCATTACTTGGGGGCACGTTATATTTGATTTAAGATACTCTTACCTTTGGCTTTGCACAGAGCCCAAAGTCTATCAGCTTCAAATTATGAGAAACAGGTTTCTCATCAACCAACGGATTTTTCTGGTGAATGAAAAAGCAGTCAGGAATGATTTTCACCTGAATGCCCAAGGAAACATCTCTTCTCTTCTGTTAGTTCTTGTTGTGGTCACGGGTTAGCAGTCTACTAAAAGCCCTCTCTCTCTCGTAGAGATTTTCACTGACTGCTAACAAGCACCCATCTTCCCATACCCCAGGTGGGAAATACTAGTTTGTATCTGTTAGAAAGGGCCTGGGGACTAGGAGGACAAGTGGTGAGAGACCACAAGCTGCATGCAAGCCAGCTGTGTGTTCTGACAGACAAAAAAGCACCACAGTATAATTGGCTGCATTAAAAAGTGCCACAACCAGA
>NW_011124285.1:0-424 GCF_000146605.3 Meleagris gallopavo
AAAGATAACTAATCAAATCAACATGCTCTTGTCAAAGGACAGACAAATATTTAAGGCAGCTTTCATAGAAAGGGGCGAACAGCAGCAGAAGGGCTACCATTCATGCCAAGGCATGAATACACGTAATTTTGGGATTTCTATTGCATCTTTTAGTATCCTGCCTCTAAAGTACACAAACTTAAATAATTATATTTGTCTCATTATATGCAGATCACTAACCTTTAACAGAACAAAGAAATAGATATGATGAAACTCTGCACTCATCATGTGAGCTCAGAAACCTGTCATCATCAGGACAAGAAACCTCCACAGGTTGCATCAACCAGAATTACAACCTGATGTTCAGGATACCCTGGAGAGATGTCTAACAGCAGCACCATTTGTAAGATGGCAGAAACATCAGACAGAATTACAGAGCTGTAAC
>NW_011124286.1:0-505 GCF_000146605.3 Meleagris gallopavo
CACTCTGAAGATGCAGACTAGAGATAGATAGGAGGCTGGCTTTAAAAGAACTACTTGCTGATGGTGAGAAATCCTGACTGAAGACAAATAAAGAATCCTCTACTGCAAAACCACACCTGCTTTGGTTTGGATACTTTCTTTCAGAGAGCCAGTTCACAACAGTCACCCCAGTGGAGAAGCCCAGAACACCAACAAATACATACGGACTGACAGCAACTGAGATTCTTCCTGAGAGGAGGTAAAAAGCACAGTTATCTGTATATGTTTTTGGTTTAGAGCAGTGCTGCCTTAATCAGTGAACAGCCTACGAAGTGTTCTTCACAGCCATTCTTCACAACAGCAAGCTATATTTCCTTTCTCCTGGATAAAATTTTCCTAAATCTTCTTTCTCGTGCTTGTATGGAACTTCCTGTGTTCCAGTTTGTACACGTTGCCTCTTGTCCTGATGCTGATCACCACTGAAAATGGTCTGACCCCATCCACTTGCCACCTGTGATTCAGGTTA
>NW_011124288.1:0-462 GCF_000146605.3 Meleagris gallopavo
CACGTGTTTGTATTTGAAACATATACGTGGAATGAAATGCAGCAAACTGCATAATCCATCTGAAGGATCCGACTGATAGCAAGCCTTCCTCTGACACCGTACTTAAGCTGCAAGGAGAAGCCAACCGCGTAATCCTGGATCAAAGCAATACCCTGACATGAGCCAACAGCGCAGACCCTGCGTGAGCCCCTGCAAAACAGCTCAGCAGACCATGGCCAAACTGCACTGCCAGTGCCACAGCTGCCACTTGCTGGCACTTTGGGGGACCTCAGCCAAGAAGTGGAGCAAGAATGGATAAAAGGCAGAGTGAGTTCTGACCTTCCTGGGTGGTTCCAGCAAGTGCCTAGTGAGCTGAGCACGCAACTGCAGCAGCCTGATGGTTGCCCAAGTAAGGGAGAAGCTGAGGACAAAGCAACATCTTCAATTCTCTGCCTTGGCACCTCGACACCTCTCGCAAGGCTC
>NW_011124289.1:0-478 GCF_000146605.3 Meleagris gallopavo
AGTGATCAAGCTTCACTTTATTGTTGCACACACAGAGTTTATATATGATTCTAATACACATGTGTTCACCTACTATTGGAGCACAAGGTGGGCGTCTAGGTGGGCTGCCTAGCTTCAACCAATGCTCAGCCAGCATTCACCCCTGCCACTGAGCTCATCTGCTTATCAGCCCCCCACATATCCACAGAGCACAGCTGCGGATGTAGGCCTGCTGTTTAAGGCCTGCTGTTTACAGGCTGCCCAAGGATGTTGTACCTCCTATCTTAACTCCTAATGCTTTCTCATGAGAATGCACCCTGTGCTGCCGCACTAGTTATGCTCGTACACAGCCTCATGTCTGCCCTGCTCTCGCAGCCATTCCCCAACAATTCCCCCCTTTTTTCTTTTTTGCACGAGCATAACTTTCTGTGTGACTTTGTCAATACTCCTCATTATACAACTATATACTAAAAGTAGTAAAAGACACAACTAGAATAAG
>NW_011124290.1:0-381 GCF_000146605.3 Meleagris gallopavo
TTTGTCTATATTAAGCATGATGTAGTGATGTGGAATAAGGGGTGGAATGTCATGGTTTCATGATTTTTCATTATCGGTGTTCCACATCATAACATCATGCAATGCACTGGGGGTTTGACTGTCTGATGCTCAAGTTCCGGGTGCCTGTCCAGAGGAGAAGAGCAGCTACGTTTCCCCAGGGGGCTTTGCGGTCAGCGAGGAGATATAACTCCCGGCAAGGTCACCTGATGCTCTCTTCTCTGCCTGCGCTGCTTCGCTTGCGCTTCTCTGCCTGCGCTGCTTCGCTTGCGCTTCTCTGCCTGCGCTGCTTCGCTTGCGCTTCTCTGCCTGCGCTTCTCATCTCAGCGTTGTGGTTAAGGCCGAATCCACTATCAATTTCAC
>NW_011124291.1:0-663 GCF_000146605.3 Meleagris gallopavo
CCGTCAGTCTCCATTCTCCACTGGCTTTACGTACTGGCCATATGGGGCTGTTAAAGGGTGAGTGAGTTTTGCTGATCACTCCCTGATCCTCTAGTTGACGAATCAACTTATGAATGGGGAGCAAGGAATCCCTGTTGGTGCGGTACTGCCGTCTGTGCACCGTTTTTGTGGCAATCGGTACCTGTTGCTCTTTTACTTGCAGCAACCCCACAACAGACGGATCTTCTGATAGGCCAGGCAAAACAGACAGCTGCTTAATGTTGTCTGTGTCCACAGCAGCTATCCCAAAGGCCCACCGATACTCCTTAGGATCCTTGAAATGCCCCCTTCTGAGGTAATCGATACCTAGTATACATGGAGCCCCCGGGCCAGTTACAATAAGATGTTTTTGCCAGTCCTTACCAGTGAGGCTTATCTCAGCCTCCAACACAGTCAATTCTTGAGAGCCTCCAGTCACCCCGGAAATATGGATTGATTCTGTCCCTTCATGACTCGAGGGCATCAGAGTGCACTGTGCACCAGTATCCACCAGTGCCTTATATTTCAGTGGTTCTGACGTGCCAGGCCATCGAATCCACACAGTCCAATATACTCGATTATCCTTCCCCCCCTGCTGAAGGCAGGGCCTCTCTATTCATTACCTGTGATAAGTGGAGCAACTGC
>NW_011124292.1:0-438 GCF_000146605.3 Meleagris gallopavo
CAAGTGCTTCCTTCCCTGTCTGGCACCTCATGCCTGCTCTTCCTCAAGTGTGCAGCACCACTCCACACTCACAGCAGGAGCGTACACGTGGTGCTCGTCTGAAAAAAAAGTGTCAGCTGGAATATTGACTTAAGACTCCAGCTAAACATAACATAGTAGGTGCAGCAAGTACAGTCTATGCAAATACATTCCCCTGTATTCTCAGAAGTGTTAGTCTCTTATTCTTGTCTACTTTTGCTTCAATCCTGTCTGCAGTGGCTTTGTAACCAGCTCTTTGCCATTCAGCTGGCTCCTTGCAAAACTCCCTCGTGTCCTGATTGTACTGCTGAAATTAAGGCTGTTCTCGGGAGATAGATCAATTGCCTGCTTCCTATTCGTAATTAGTTCTTTGAGACCACAACAGCTGCCTGCAGCATAGGAGAGCACAAGTGGACATTT
>NW_011124293.1:0-357 GCF_000146605.3 Meleagris gallopavo
CATGCGGGACAAAAGACAGTGTGGGCAGCTGCTAAAGCATGGGGACTGCCCATACAACTACCTGACATCGTCCAGGCATGTCGGGATTGCGACGCTTGCTCCAAGATGAGACTGAGACCGCTGCCTGAAACAACAGCCTATCTTGCTAGAGGACATAATCCTCTCCAGCGATGGCAGGTCGATTACATCGGGCCCCTTCCTCGGTCTGAGGGGGCGAGATATGCCCTGACCTGCATCGGCACTGCAAGTGGGCTACTGCAGGCCTATCCAGTGCCGAAAGCAAACCAGGCATATACCATCAAGGCACTCACGGAAACTGGATGTCTGCCTACGAGACACCTCAAGTCATCGAGAGCG
>NW_011124294.1:0-523 GCF_000146605.3 Meleagris gallopavo
AGGCCCTATATGCCGGCCCGACCCTACCCGCAGAGAGGTGTGCTGCCTCCCTGGGGCTCGAGTCAGAGACGTTGCTAGGAGACTTCCTAGACTGCTCTGCCCTTCTGACTACTATCCACTATTGATAGTACAGGCTGGCAGTGAAGAAGTTGGTAAGATAAGCCTGAAGGCTATTGAAGATGAATTCAGGCAACTGGGGCGGGTAGTTGAAGGAACAGGTGTGCAGGTGGTTATTACATCCGTACCTTCAGTGGCAGGAAACGATAGTGGGATGAGCCTAAAAAACCATCTCTTGAACAAGTGGCTTAGGAGTTGGTGCAAACGCAGGAGTTTGGTTTTTTGATCATGGGGCAATTTACTCGGCCCCTGGCATGATGGCTGCAGATGGATGCAGCCTGTATCCACGGGGAAAGAGGGTTCTAGCTGAGGAACTGGCGGGACTTATTGACAGGTGTTTAAACTAGGTATGAAGGGGAAGGGGACAAAATGAGGACGCTGGGACTGAGGGGGCAGTTCGAGGCTC
>NW_011124295.1:0-864 GCF_000146605.3 Meleagris gallopavo
ACAGGGGCAGACAACCCTCACATCGGCCTCTAAGTGCTACATCATCACTTCTGCTTCATATTCATCAGAGAGCTCTATGGGAGCTCATTTTAACTCCTTTTAAACACTGTTTTGGCATCGTGTGGACAATTTTTAATGCACATATTCATTTACTGTTCCCTATGCTTTTCTAAAACTATCGTACTTTACAGATGGGACAGAGAAAGCAAACTAAACTATTTGCTTTAAGGGCCATGGAACTGACTATTTACAAGGTGAAACCATTCTGTTTTCCACTTACCCCTTCTTTGAAAGGATGGAGATTATTTCATTCAACAGTCGGTCTGGATTCAGTAGTTGAGTTCTGGTAACATTACAGTGTGCCTAAAAGCAGACAGCTCATTAAAAAAAAAATAAAATAGAATAATAGAATTTAATGCGATGTAAGATGGGTAAGCGTAGAGTCCTGCATCTGGACAAAAACAACCCCAGGTACCAGCGTAGGTTGGGACTGAGCTGTTGGAGAGGAGAGCAGGGGAAAGGGACCTGGGGTCCTGGTGCTCAGCAGGATGACCGTGAGCCAGCACTGGGCCCTTGTGGACAAGAAGGCCAAAGGCATCCTGGGGTGTAATGGAAGGGCTGTGGATAGTAGGGCGAGAGAGGTTCTCCTCTCCCACCACTCGGCCCTGGTGAGACTGCAGCTGGAATATTGTGTCCAGTTCTGGGCCCTTTCATTCAAGAAGGACAGGGAACTGCTTGAGAGAGTGCAGGACAGAGCCACAGAGATGATGCAAGGAGTGGAACACCTCCTTACGAGGAAAGAATGAGGGAGCTGAGTCTCTTGAACTTGCAGGAGACAGAGGGCTCATAAACATTCATGAATGT
>NW_011124296.1:0-478 GCF_000146605.3 Meleagris gallopavo
ATCTCCACCAAAATCTGTCACGGAGTTAACGAGATCAATCTACACCCGTGACAGGGGGCGGTAGGGCCCTGCCCTCCCCTCCCCAGCCCACAAAATGGGAAGGAAGGGAGGAAAACAAAAAACAGCGGCAACAATCTATGGAGGAAAACTTATTTTACTAATTATGATATCGGAATGCAAGATAACACAATATAATACAATCTGATTGAAATTGAGACTAATAAATCAAATAAAACAGGAGAGAGAGAGAGAGTTCCCGATACCGATTCAAACCTGAAAAGCTTGGAACGGCCAGGAAAGCACCCTCCAGCACCCACTGCCAGGCAGTAAGAGACCGCCCACCCGGAAGGGCCAGATCCCATGACTTCTGTAATGTATAGGGATAGGTGCCTGGAATTGGAGCATTAACACTTGAACTCCCAGTACACTACATGATGTTTTGATGCGGAATACTGAGAACCAAAAACAAAACAAAAAA
>NW_011124297.1:0-536 GCF_000146605.3 Meleagris gallopavo
ATCTTTTAAACATAAAATTAAATGTGTGTAATCTGAAAAAAAAGAAGAGAGAGAATCAAATTGCAAAATAATGCAGGTAAGGTACAGGAATTATATTGTTAACTAAAACTACAAGTTCTATAAAAAACTGTGATGGAAAGACTGGTTGTTGAAAAAAGCTTAAAACTGTACTTTAGACAACTAATCATACACCAGTACCATGTAATTCCCACTGTAGCGCTCATGTTAGCAAGCCTTATGGACTTCTTTTTGAAAAAGTTCTTAGACATCTGGTGTAATTTTTAGGTAATTATATGTGGAGACAGGAGTTGAACTTGATGATCCTTGTGAGTTCCTTCCAACTCAGGATACTCTCTTCTATTCTGCTCTGCTCTTTTGTGTCATGATTGCTCATCATGAAGTATAAGACTAAATTAATTTTTGTGCATTTGGACAATGTTGACCCACATTTCAAGCAGCATGTAATCATTGTGGCTTTATAAGAGGGGTAGTTGAATCTATGTAGTGAAACACTTGTTCTAATTGTACTTCCTACC
>NW_011124298.1:0-871 GCF_000146605.3 Meleagris gallopavo
GACATCCTTATTACTACTCGTCGGCCCCTGAAGATGACTGAAATCCAAGGTTCAAGAAAGGAGTTCACACGGGGCCCGAATGAAACTATTGTTTCCTGGTTGGTTCGTTGTTGGGACCGTGGGGCCAATAGCTTGTTTCTAGATGGTAATGAAGCTCGCCAACTAGGAGCCATTGCCAGAGACCCAGCTATTGACCGAGGAATTGGTCGATGTTTGGATGAGTCTGCCTCCCTTTGGGAACGAGTGCTAATAGCCGTGAAAGAAAGGTATCGCTTCAAAGACGGCTTGAAGCCTGTGATGAAAAGATGGGATACAGTTGAAAAGGGTATCCAGTACTTGAGGGAAATGGCTGTGGTGGAAATGCTGTTCGACCCTAACTTTGTTCCTAACCACCCACGACAAGAACGTGATCCTGAGAGAGTGAGGACGACGCCTGAGATATGGCAGAGACTCATAACAACAGCACCAGACAGATATGCCGGTACACTACTGTCAGCTAATGACAGATACCGGGAACAAGAGAGAATACCCTTAGTTTTTGAATTGATTCTTACGCTCCAAAAACTACGAACAACAGCTACCCCCAATCACGCTTCCATTGCTGCCATCTCACAGTAACGACCAACTGAATGAAATGCAGGAGCAAAATTATCTCAAACTGATTAATCGTGACAAACCTGTGCCAGTATCAGAAGTGCCCAGTGAAGATCAGGATAATCAAAAAGAGTCTACTGAAGGAGCTGATCAAAACTAATGCGAATCCTAATAAACGACGATGAACCTCCCTACTCATGGGCACCATCAAAAAATCTCAGCTATTAAAAGGCAAAACGCTTTCCGGCTCCAGTGAGGAACAATAACATCGCGAATT
>NW_011124299.1:0-541 GCF_000146605.3 Meleagris gallopavo
AGCACACTGGAAGAAAGAGCCTGATAGAACTAAGAACACAAATACTATTTTTAACTCAATTTTGTACTGAAGGGAAAAAACCTAGTTGTGTCTGTTGAACTATTTCTTGCTAGGATTCCAAAATTGAAAAGCTCTTTACTGTAGAAATTTGTGTTGCCTGCAAAGCCAGATCTTTTTATTAACATTATTGCTATTATTTTGGTATTCTAGGCATCTACATGTGTCTTGAAAATTTGCAGTCATTGAAAATGGAGGGAGACAGAGAGAAAGAATGAAAAAATGTTCTACAAAAGGGGAAAAAAAAAAAAAGAAATGTTGAGCTATGAACTTGTCTTTACTTGGCTAGAGTGATTCTACAGCCCAGGGAAAAGTAACTACAGTTAAAGAATCACAGACTCACAGAATGATTAAGGTTGGAAGGGTTTTCTGGATGTCAACTGATCCACTTCCTCTGCTTAAGCAGATTACATAGGACTGTGTTTGGACAGCTTTTAAAAGATCTACAAAGGAAAGAGATTCTACAACCTGCCTAGGCCATCTA
>NW_011124300.1:0-567 GCF_000146605.3 Meleagris gallopavo
TAGATGGCTCCTCTAGAGTGGTATGGTACAACGAAGACGACATAATGGCTATAAAATCATCAAAGGAACAGAAGGGAAAGTTGAGGAAATGGGAAGCTTGCCTAGTAATTGGTCAGCTCAAACTTGTGAGTTATATGCATTAAATCAAGTGTTAAAACTGTTACAGACTCAAGATATGCATATGGAGTGGTACACACTTCTGGAAAAATTTGGGAAAAAAAGAGGTTTAATAAACAGTAAAGGGAAGGAACTGGCTCATGAGGAGTTAATCAGACAGGTTTTGGAAAGCCTGTTATTACCTGAGGAAATTGCTGCAGTGCATGTAAAGGGAAACCAAAAAGGAAACTCTCTAGTAGAATGGGGAAACAGAGTCTCTGATAACAAAGCTACAGAAGCTGCCTTGCGATCAGAAATGAAAATGAAACTTTTTGTTGTGCCTGAAGTAAAACCTCCATCTGGAAAGCAAATATTCAAGAAAGAAGAGATAGCAGCCTTCAAGGAATTAGAGGCAAAGGAATCAGGAGGACAGTGGACTCTCCATGATGGTAGGGAAATTATGAATAAACA
>NW_011124301.1:0-466 GCF_000146605.3 Meleagris gallopavo
AAGGCAACAGCAAAGGCAAAGGGGTGGCGAAGGCATGGAGAACACCAAAGAAAAGACCTTGTCAGAGGTCAGGCCCTAAGAGAAGGCCTCAAAGAACGCCAAAACAGAGACCAAGAAGAACAACGCAGAGGAGGCCAAAATGGAGAACAATGTTCACGAGAACGCTGCATGGAAGGCCAATGCAGAAGGTCAAGGGCAATGGCCAAAGAGAACACGGCACAGAAGGACCAAAATTGAAGGCCAAAGAGAACGCCGTAAGGGATGCCAAACAAGAGGACCGAAGGGAACGACGGCGTAAGAAGGCCGTGAGCAATGGCCAAAGCGAACGTGGAAGGGAACGCCAAAACTGAGGCCAAAGAGAACATGGCAAAGAAGGACAAGAGGAATGGCCAAAGAGAACGTGGCAAAGAAGGCCAAGGGCAATGGCCAAAGAGAACGCGGCCAGGAACGCCAAACCAAAGGCCAA
>NW_011124302.1:0-735 GCF_000146605.3 Meleagris gallopavo
AAAGTGAAAGGGCCTGCCCAGGAAATTCAGTTCCTAGGTATAAAGTGGCAAGATGGCCGTCGTCACATCCCAACAGATGTGATCAACAAAATCAGTGCCATGTCTCCACCCACTAATAAGAAAGAGACACAATCGTTCCTGGGTGTAGTGGGTTTTTGGAGAATGCATGTTCCAAACTACAGCCTCATTGTAAGCCCCCTTTATCAGGTGACACGGAAGAAGAATGATTTTATGTGGGGTCCTGAGCAGCAGCAGGTCTTTTGAGCAGATTAAACAAGAGATAGCCCGTGCCGTGGCCCTGGGGCCAGTACGGATGGAACAGGATGCGAAGAACATCCTCTACACTGCTGCTGGAGAGAAAGGTCCCACTTGGAGTTTGTGGCAGAGAGCCTCAGGAGAGACCCGAGGCCGACCCCTGGGATTCTGGAGTCGGGCGTACAGAGGGTCTGAAGAGTGCTACACTCCAACTGAGAAGGAGATCTTAGCCGCGTATGGAGGGGTTCGGGCTGCTTCCGAAGTAATCGGTACAGAAACACAGCTCCTTCTGGCACCTCGACTGCCAGTGCTGAACTGGATGTTCAAGGGAAAGGGTCCCTCCACCCATCATGCTACTGATGCCACTTGGAGTAAGTGGATTGCGCTGATTACGCAGCGAGCGCGGGATGGGGAATCTCAACCGTCCAGGAATCCTAGAGGTGATCATGGACTGGCCTGAAGGCAAAAAGTTTGGAACAC
>NW_011124303.1:0-513 GCF_000146605.3 Meleagris gallopavo
AACCAGGCCTTTACCCTCTGGAAGCGGATGTTGTTAGCTGTAAAAGAAAGATATCCCTTCAAAGATGATCTGATGCCTGAGAAAAAGAAATGGGCTGATATGGAAGAAGGCATCTGTTATTTAAGAGAATATGCTGTGGTGGAAATGCTACATAGCCCCGATTTCATTCCTGACGAGCCAGACCAAGAGCATGATCCCGAGAGAGTCAGGTGTACACCAAACATGTGGCGTACATTCACAAAGACCGCACCAGAAAGGTACGCCAGCACATTTGCAGCAATGTATGGCAGAGGGGAAAGAAGACCCCTTATAAGTGAATTGGTTAATAAACTTCAAGACTTTGAGTTTACATTTAAGCCCTCTGCGAGCTTGTGTTTCAGCCATTACAAAGGTAGCTGAAAAGCTGGACAGAATGGAAAACAACAAGAAGATATAATAGACAAACTATCAACCGTGCCTGAAGCTGATAAATCCATGGAGTAACGGATACATCAAATGGGGACCAGAATTCCC
>NW_011124304.1:0-492 GCF_000146605.3 Meleagris gallopavo
AATGCAGAGCACCCAGCTGATATGTCAGACCTCAAACGATTATCATTCAAGGAATCAGGGAGTCCGTTCCTCGGGGACAGAAGATGAATAAAGCCTTTAGTGAGCAGCAAAAGAAGGATGAAACCCCGACTGAATGGCTGGAAAGGCTGCGTAAAAGACCTGCAGCTGTATCCGGGAGTAGATCCTGCTACTCCCGTAGGGCAGGCACTACTAAAAACACAGTTTGTGGCCAAATCTTGGACTGACGTCAGGAGGGAGTTAGAAAAGTTGGAAGACTGGCAGGATAAGGGACTAGCTGAATTACTGAGGGAAGCACAGAGGGTATCTGTAAGACGAGAAGAAGAGATCCACAGGAAGCAAGCTAGAATCTTAGTAGCAGCAGTAAGGGAAGGGCCACAAGTAAGCGGGAATTCTCCGGAGGGAGAAGAGGCTCTCAATCAAGGGAACAGGGAGATGGAAAACGGAGTGACTAAGGATATGAGGCAAATCCAA
>NW_011124305.1:0-474 GCF_000146605.3 Meleagris gallopavo
AAGATGCACAGGAAAGCATCACAGAGAAGGAGACTTCACAACTTCTCTGGGCAGCCTGATCCAGTGTTCTCTCACTTTCAGAGCAAATAAGTTTTTTCTCATGTCCGTATGGAACTTTTTATATTTCACATTGTGTATGTTATATCACTGTGCCCTGCTGAAAAGAGCCTGACTCCATCCACTTGGTTTCCGCCCAATAGATACTTGTATGCATTGATAAGATGCTCCCTCAGTCTTCATCAGGTTCAACAGCCCCAGATATCTTAATCTTTCCTCATAAGGGAGATGCTCCAGGTCACTCATAATCTTTGTGATGACACCTTGGAATCTTGCATCTGATGCTCTCTAGAAGTTTCCTGCCTTGAACTCAGAAGCTCAGAACTGGAAACAGTACTCCAGATGTGTCTTCACCAGGGCAGAGCAGAGGGGGAGGATAAACTCACTTGACCTGCTGGCCACACTCTTTTTAATGCA
>NW_011124306.1:0-319 GCF_000146605.3 Meleagris gallopavo
AGGCCCCTTTCACCCATCTTTGTGGCCCTCCGCTGGACTCTTCCCAAGAGATCCCTGTCTTTTTTGTACTGCGGAGCCCAGAACTGGACACAGTAGTCCAGATGAGGCCTCACCAGGGCACAGTAGAGGGGGAGGATCACCTCCCTCCACCTGCTGGACACACTCTTCTTAATGCACCCCAGAATGCCATTGGCCTTTTTTGGCCACGAGGGCACACTGCTGGCTCATGGCCAACCTGTCGTCCACCAGGACGCCCAGGTCCCTCTCCTGCCAGAGCTCCTCTCCAGCAGCTCATCCCCCAGCCTGTATTGCTGCATGC
>NW_011124307.1:0-532 GCF_000146605.3 Meleagris gallopavo
TTTTTAATTTATGTAAAATATATGATAAGACTGTTTTGCTCCAATTTATAGGAGGGAGATGAGGTTCTTTTAATATAACACACCCGGCGTGAGATTAAGAAACAACGGTTCAAATGTTGATCCAACCAGTTTACTATAAATCCTAATCAGGGAGACGAGGAAGAGAAGGAGGGTGATAGAAAAGATAGGAAAGAAGCAAGAATTGCATAAAGCAGGGATAGTCACTATCAGGATCCAGCAGCGGTCCCATTGCACGCCGTTTCGAAGGTCTGAGGCAGAAGCAGCAGGGCGAGAGCAGCAGCAGCATGGCCGGCCTTGGGCAGCAAGCAGGTAACAGGAAGAAGTTGCAGAGCCAATCTGGGAGGAAGCAGCAGGACTCAGGTAGCAGGCCCAGGAGAGTCCGTCAGCATGCAGGAATTCCGTAGTGAGGAATCTGATGGCAGACACCTTTGTTCTTCTTCAGCATCGTGGTAGAGTGCAGAGCAAATCCAGGAGGGAGAGAGGCAGGTCGTGAGGCTTCTCATGTCAGAAA
>NW_011124308.1:0-738 GCF_000146605.3 Meleagris gallopavo
GACCTTGATGAGGGGATAGTGGCCACCCTCAGCAAGTTTGCTGATGATACGAAGTTGGGAGGATTGGCTGACACGCCTGAAGGCTGTGCTGCCATTCAGTGAGACCTGGACAGGCTGGAGAGCTGGGCAGTAAGAAACCAGATGAGGTTCAACAAAAGCAAGTGTAGGGTCTTACACCTAGGGAGGAATAATTGCATGCACCAATACAGGCTGGGGGATGAGCTGCTGGAGAGGAGCTCTGCAGAGAGGGACCTGGGCGTCCTGGTGGACGACAGGTTGGCCATGAGCCAGCAGTGTGCCCTCGTGGCCAAAAAGGCCAATGGCATTCTGGGGTGCATGAAGAAGAGCGTGTCCAGCAGGTCGAGGGAGGTGATCCTCCCCCTCTACTCTGCCTGGGAAGGCCTCATCTGGAGTACTGTGTCCAGTTCTGGGCTCCCCAGGACAAAAAAAGACAGGGATCTCTTGGAAAGAGTCCAGCGGAGGGCCACAAAGATGGTGAAGGGCCTGGAGCATCTCCCCTATGAAGAAAGGCTAAGTGAACTGGGTCTATTTAGCCTTGAGAAAAGAAGACTGAGAGGGGACCTGATCCAGGTTTATAAATATCTGAGGTGTGGCGGCCATAGCGGTGAGGCCAGTCTCTTTTCAGTGGTACGTGGAGACAGGTACGTGGAGGGGAAACGGACATAAGCTGCAGCATAGGAAGTTTCGCACGAATGTGCGTAAGAACTTCTTCACGTG
>NW_011124309.1:0-434 GCF_000146605.3 Meleagris gallopavo
AGCGGTGCCGGTGCCCAGCGGGCCCATCTGTGTGCGTGGGGGAGAGAGGCAGCGGGCCTTTGGGGCCGTGTCGGGGGGCTGCAGACTGTCACTGAGACATGAGATGTCTCTGCAGAGCTGGAAGGTCAGGAGACTCAACAGATACGAAGGGCTCCCATCATGCTCCTGAATGCCCCTCCTCTCCTGGCTGCACGCTGGTGGCAGGTGGAGGCAGGAACAAAGGGGCAGGAGCAAGGGCAGAGAACTTCTTTGCTTTTTCATCTCCCTAGAAAAAACAAAAAAAAACAGAAATCTTTCACATATGCATGGGATCTGTTGAGTCCCAGCCTGAACCACTGGTTAGAGCTACCTGCAGAAAGGAGCTGCTCAGCCCTGGGAGCACAGGTGAAGGCAATTCAGATGTGTGACAGAAGGGCTGGAGCCTGGCTGCGCCT
>NW_011124310.1:0-457 GCF_000146605.3 Meleagris gallopavo
CTGCAGGCATTCAAGACCAGGCTGGATGTGGCTCTGGGCAGCCTGGGCTGCTGGTTGGCGACCTGCACACAGCAGGGGGTTGGAACTGGATGAGCATTGTGGGCCTTTTCAACCCAGGCCATTCTATGATTGTGCAGTAATTTTGGCAAGACTTCCCAAGATCCATCAAAGGAAAGATATTTCAAATGTGGTCCATAGCAAAAGCTAAAGGGCCACAATTCCTGTAAGTCATTCTGGAAATACCTTAAACACTGTATATATACCATACCTTTTAGCACAAGCCTCACAATTAATTGACCTCAAATTCACATCTTGAGACCACATCGTGCCTCACAGCCAGGGAGACATCATGCCTAACACTAAAATCCTCATTTCTCACATACTGATTTTCTTTGGCAATGTGAGCTATGCTTGTCAACAAGGACCACACTTTGAGTGATATGAGACAAGCCTCTTG
>NW_011124311.1:0-505 GCF_000146605.3 Meleagris gallopavo
CCCACCTCCAACAATCTCCCCCAAGGTGCAAGTAGGCCACACCACTTGGGTCCTACCTGCACCTTCCATGGCCATTTTATTCTGTGGGTGCCAGGCTCTAACTTCTCAGGGGCAGGGAGCAGAAGATTATTTTCTTTACCAATCAGGGGTCTTACCTGATGATCAGTGCCCGTCATTTGGATCCTAAGCGGGGTAGCCCACGTCGTCTGCAACATTCTCAGGGCACTGGGTCTACCATCTCGGGGTCTTTCATTCAGGTCTCGCAAGGTTTCCTACAGTCTCTTTGTCACCCCTGCAGAGACTGGGAGTCTGTCTTCAGGGCAGCCTTAAGAATACCATGATTACGTTATATAACGTTCGATGAGGCCTGCCCCCGTTGCATTATATGGCAGGTGGAATCGCCAGTCGATGTTATTTCTTCTGCCCAGCGTTGTATCAGTGCACCAGTAAAATGAGTTCGTTGGTGGCTCTCGATGACTTGAGGTGTCCCGTAGGCAGACATCAG
>NW_011124312.1:0-481 GCF_000146605.3 Meleagris gallopavo
GCAACAAGGCTTATCTCTGCTTAGCCTTTGAGGAACTTTATTTCTCTCAGTCGTCACCTAAGAAATCCCTGATAAGCTTCAGCAGGAAGAGGGGGATTGTTTCACAGGCAAGAGACTACCTGAGCTTCTGATCTCGGATCATAAGAAAAATTCAAAATCCTAAAGCATCTCAGTATTAAAACCTTCATCATATCCATCAAATATGCTCAAAGTCTTGGCTCACAAGCATTTGAAGCATTTGAGGCCATTTGAAGCATCTCTTCAAGCACTTCAAGCACGTCTGCCCAGAACAGGAGGCCAGAATCAGGGTCAATTCTTTTTCAAGCAGCATGGGATTTCTACCTGCCTTGGTATGCAGCGAAGACACCTGGCTTTGGTTTTATATTTAATGCAGCCAGAAATGGCCTCCTCTCACTGAACCAGTCAAAATTATTAGAAGTACTACATGTTGATAAGGATTCCCCAATCTTTCAAAGTTTCT
>NW_011124313.1:0-559 GCF_000146605.3 Meleagris gallopavo
TTGTGTGCGCTCACTGTCATGTGTGCACTGCATGCATGTGTCACTGCATGTGTTCATATGTGTTTCATGTGTGCACTGTCACACGTGCACAGCAGTTGTACACAGATGTGCACTCCATGATTAAGTCCGTTCCTTTGTGTCTGTGCAACATCACACGTGTACACCAGTAGATGTGCACAACACGGCACATGCGTGTCCTTAGCATGTTTTCTGAGACTGGTAAAGAATGCACGAGGTGACCAACGGCACTTTGTGGATTGGACAGTTTTTCATTCCCAAGCGGTGCTTTGAAGAAAAGCTCTCAGTAAATGGATGTGTATTCCCTGCCTCTGAGCCTTGGCTGACTCCATCGCGGTGGGCGTCCCTGCTGGCTGGGAGAGCTGCGACTCAGGAGGCAGAGAAAGGTTCACCTCCCTCCACACCCACTGAGAGGGACGGTGCACACGTGCTCCCTGTGCCTGCGCTCTCCATGTCCTCACTGTGTCCGTGTGTCCTTACCATGTGCCCCACGTCAGCACCACATCTGTCCCTACAGCACTCACACGTCCCCTTCCTGTGT
>NW_011124314.1:0-600 GCF_000146605.3 Meleagris gallopavo
GGATCCACACGCCTTGGTGCTCTGTTTGAGTGGGGGAGGAGTGGGCATGGCTGAAGGTTTGTCGCGTGCTCTGGATGTCAGTGAGCGGGACGAGTGTGCGCTGAAGTTCTGTGTGATCCTGTTTGTTGCTTGGGAACGGCTGCCTTGATAGCTTGGCGGGAGGGAGGCAGGGGAGGGAGGGAGGGGAGGGGAGGGAAGGAGGGCGAGGGAGATGTTAAAAGGGCAAGCAGTCAGGAGCGCGTCGCGTTTCTGCGCGCTTTGTTGGCGCTGTTGTAAGTCTTTGGGTGCACAGCGAGGCTGTGTGCAGCGTTCGGCATCGCAGGTGCTGTTAGGAGCTGAGCTGGGTGCCGTGGCAGGCGGCGCGCAATGAACATCTTGGCCCACGCAGGCGCTGCAGGCTGTGTTCTGCTGGTTTGGCACAAAGAGGACGGCCCCGCTCAGTCCGTATGGACGCAGCCACGGTGGCAAGAAGGACAAGCAGTGCTTTCCTAGCCGTGTCTTAGCACAGCAGTCAAGCTTCCTGCGTACGGCCGTAGCGCTCCCGATGCTCTGGGCAGGCACGGCAGGCTGCGGCCCGCATCAGGTCTCTGCCTGTTAGCC
>NW_011124315.1:0-1026 GCF_000146605.3 Meleagris gallopavo
CAGGGGTGACAAAGAGACTGTGTGAAACCTTGCGAGACCTGAATGAAAGACCCCGAGATGGTAGACCCAGTGCCCTGAGAATGTTGCAGACGACGTGGGCTACCCGCTTAGGATCCAAATGACGGGCACTGATCATCAGGTAAGACCCCTGATTGGTAAAGAAAATAATCTTCTGCTCCCTGCCCCTGAGAAGTTAGAGCCTGGCACCCACAGAATAAAATGGCCATGGAAGGTGCAGGTAGGACCCAAGTGGTGTGGCCTACTTGCACCTTGGGGGAGATTGTTGGAGGTGGGAGGCTCAGGAGTCCCTCCAGTAATAGGTACGTACGTGGCCTACTGGCGCGGTGGTCAACACTCCGATTTTCATTGCTAAAGGGACTCCCATCATGTCCCTATGGCAGATCAGGACACCTCCTTTGCTGCCTGATATTATTATGCAGCCGCAACCATCCGGCCGGAAAATCGTGGTACAGGCGGCCAGGACGTGCCCCTGTACAAGCGGAACTGTTGACCCAGGATAGAAACACGGCCTGTATTTTGCCCTGGAGGGCAGACCTTCCCCTCTTGCTACCTCTGGAACATCTGTATTTCTCCCCGTGAGTCTTTGAGCCTTCAGGATCCCCGGAAGGAATGAAATGTCATCAAAACGTTCCAGTGTTACTGTCAGATCATGTGTAACACCCGGCGATGGTCTGCATGGGACTGATGGAACATTGGACGGATCTGCACCTCATGACCGTATGCCTCCGGTAACATCATCGAGCGCTGGCCCATAGAAGGATGTCAACTTTCACCCATCGTCACTCATCTTGAAATTTACCAACGTGTGGCGATGAAATTGTATAAGCGTCACGGTGTATCGGATCTCTGTATTAGGGGAAAGCTCACCCTTTTAGTCAACCTAATCATTGGTTCACGCCGTGAAGGGGTGGAATGTATGGGGCTGCTGATCACGGCCTGAACCTTTGATTGATCACCTGAGGCGAGCAATGAGTCAGCCACGGGAGCACAGGTGAAGGCAATTCA
>NW_011124316.1:0-489 GCF_000146605.3 Meleagris gallopavo
AAACAGCGAAGCACAGATTGAAAAGCTCGTGATTTTCTGTAAGGGATGAAATAAGATTCCTGTTTGATTTTAAGGCCCTACAGAGTGTCCGAAGCAATTTTATTCAGAGTCCCAGGGTATTTTCAGCTGTATTTGCATTCCCCCAGAAGGTAAGCCTACAATTTTCCTTCCCTGGAAGAGGGGAGGTTTAGGTTGGATATTAGAAGGAAGTTTTTCAGCCAGAGGGTGGTGAGGCACTGGAACAGGTTGCCCCAAGGAGGCTGTGGATGCCCCATCCCTGCAGGCATTCAAGGCCAGGCTGGATGTGGCTCTGGGCAGCCTGGGCTGCTGGTTGGTGACCTGCACACAGCAGGGGGATTGGGAACTGGATAAGCACTGTGATCCTTTGCAACCCCAGGCCATTCTAGGATTCTATATCAGCTGCATTCATTTTTACAGAAGCACAGAACTGCAGGGCTGGAAGGGACCTCTAGAGAACATTGAGTCCAG
>NW_011124317.1:0-351 GCF_000146605.3 Meleagris gallopavo
AAAAGGGTCTGACCACTTGGGAAGAATATAGGAATGTAGTCAGGGCCTGCAGGGATGCAACGAGGAAGGCTAAAGCCCGCCTGGAATTGAATCTGGCTAAAGTGATAAAGGATAATAAAAAAGGCTTCTTCAAGTATGTTAAAAGAAAAAGGAAAACTAGAGAGAATGTGGGCCCCTTAACTAAGTGAGGGGGGGGTCCTCGTAATGGGGGATGCTGAGAAGGCAGAGATACTGAATGCCTTCTTTACTTCCGTCTACAGTGAAAAAGGCTCTCCCTCAGGTTTCCCACACCCTGGAGGTTAGGGAGAGGGTCTGGGGAATGGGAGACTTCCCTTTAGTCAGGAAAGAGGA
>NW_011124318.1:0-529 GCF_000146605.3 Meleagris gallopavo
GACTGAGAGGGGACCTGATCCAGGTTTATAAATATCTGAGGTGTGGCGGCCATAGCGGTGAGGCCAGTCTCTTTTCAGTGGTACGTGGAGACAGGACGAGGGGAAACGGACATCAGCTGCAGCATTGGAAGTTTCGCACCAATGTGCACAAGAACTTCTTCACGGTGAGGTGACGGAGCACTGGAACAGGCTGCCCAGGGAGGTTGTGGAGTCTCCTTCTCTGGAGATATTCAAGTCTCGCCTGGACGCCTACCTGTGCGACCTGGTGTAGGGAACCTGCTTTGGCAGGGGGTTGGTCTCGATGATCTCTAGAGGTCCCTTCCAACCCCTACAATTCTGTGATTCTGTGAAAACGGTCCGTTATTGTATGGAGGTTTGGGGGAAAACAAATCAGGGCAGATAGTTTATTCTGGCCGATATTTGGATCCTTTGAGGACTGGATATGCCAGGCCTTAAATATTGATGTTAATTCTAAAAAGCCATTTAGCGATGAGGAAAGCGAATACGCTAGTCTACGGATTGTGCCAGG
>NW_011124319.1:0-491 GCF_000146605.3 Meleagris gallopavo
GCCTCATCGAACGTTATATAACGTAATCATGGTATTCTTAAGGCTGCCCTGAAGACAGACTCCCAGTCTCTGCAGGGGTGACAAAGAGACTGTAGGAAACCTTGCGAGACCTGAATGAAAGACCCCGAGATGGTAGACCCAGTGCCCTGAGAATGTTGCAGACGACGTGGGCTACCCCGCTTAGGATCCAAATGACGGGCACTGATCATCAGGTAAGACCCCTGATTGGTAAAGAAAATAATCTTCTGCTCCCTGCCCCTGAGAAGTTAGAGCCTGGCACCCACAGAAAAAAATGGCCACGGAAGGTGCAGGTAGGACCCAAGTGGTGTGGCCTACTTGCACCTTTGGGGGGGAGATTGTTGGAGGTGGGAGGCTCAGGAGTCCCCTCCGGGTAATAGGGTACGTGGGCCTACTGGCGCGGTGGTCGAACACTCCGATTTTCATTGCTAAGGGACTCCCATCATGTCCCTATGGCAGATCAGGACACCTCC
>NW_011124320.1:0-548 GCF_000146605.3 Meleagris gallopavo
TAATAAAAAAATAATATTTTTCTGAACTTGTACTATTCAGACAAGCTTGAATTCAACAAAACAATCATCTTCAGTAAAATATACAACTTGTTTCATAATTTATTTTTAGAAGAATAAAACTCAACAGTAATGTCTGTAGAAATATTTCTATCACTAATGGAATTATTCACAGGATAAATACCTTATGCTGAAAAGGCAAACTTTCATCAACAGTAATTTTTCTTCAGTAAAGTATTTAGTAGGAGCAAGAAATAGAAACAAATACAGTATACAATACGGTCGTTTAGCATTTTATCATAAGCCAACTAATGTCTCATATAATAATCACTTTTGTCTTAGGTGACACTTTTATTATGAAAATTGGAGTATAGTATTTGGGATTTTTTATTTTTTTTTATTATTATTTTTTAAAGCAAGTCTTTTACCATAGCAACAATTTCACATACTGTATCCTTACCCACTACAGGAAGTCACAGTATTAAGTTACTAAACTACGAAATTATTCAGGAGCACTCTTACCATCCATAAAAGCACACAATCTTCATATT
>NW_011124321.1:0-1224 GCF_000146605.3 Meleagris gallopavo
CTCACCGTGAAGAAGTTCTTACGCACATTCGTGCGAAACTTCCTAAGCTGCAGCTGATGTCCGTTTCCCCTCGTCCTGTCTCCACGTACCACTGAAAAGAGACTGGCCTCACCGCTATGGCCGCCACACCTCAGATATTTATAAACCTGGATCAGGTCCCCTCTCAGTCGTCTTTTCTCAAGGCTAAACAGACCCGGTTCACTCAGCCTTTCTTCATAGGGGAGATGCTCCAGGCCCTTCGCCATCTTTCTGAATATCTGGAGATATTCAAGTCTCGCCTGGACGCCTACCTGTGCGACCTGGTGTAGGGAACCTGCTTTGGCAGGGGGGTTGGTCTCGATGATCTCTAGAGGTCCCTTCCAACCCCTACAATTCTGTGATTCTGTGATTCTGTGATCTTTGTGGCTCTCCGCTGGACTCTTTCCAAGAGATCCCTGTCTTTTTCGTACTGGGGAGCCCAGAACTGGACACAGCACTCCAGATGAGGCCTTACCAGGGCAGAGTAGAGGGGGAGGATCACCTCCCTCCACCTGCTGGACACGCTCTTCTTAATGAACCCCAGAATGCCATTGGCCTTCTTGGCCACGAGGGCACACTGCTGGCTCATGGCCAACCTGTCGTCCACCAGGACGCCCAGGTCCCTCTCTGCAGAGCTCCTCTCCAGCAGCTCATCCCCCAGCCAGTAGTGGTGCATACAATTATTCCTCCCTACGTGTAAGACCCTACGCTTGCTTTTATCGAACCTCATCCGGTTTCTTACTGCCCAGCTCTCCAGCCTGTCCAGGTCTCGCTGAATGGCAGCGCAGCCTTCAGGCGTGTCAGCCAATCCTCCCAACTTCGTATCATCAGCAAACTTGCTGAGGGTGGCCGCTATCCCCTCATCAAGGTCATTGATGAAGATGTTGAACAAGACCGGACCCAGCACAGACCCCTGGGGGACACCACTGGTTACAGGTCTCCAGCCAGACTCTGCACCACCAACGACGACCCTCTGCACTCTGCCAGTCAGCCAGTTCTCAACCCACCTCACTGTCCACTCGTCTATCCCACACTTCCTCAGCTGTGTTATAAGGATGTCGTGGCAGACAGTATCAAATGCCTTTCTAAAATCAAGGTAGACTACATCTACCACTCTTCCCCCATCCACCCAGCATGTGACAGCATCGTAGAAGGCCACCAAGTTGGTCGAGCACGACCTCCCCTTGGTGAACCCATGCTGACTAC
>NW_011124322.1:0-508 GCF_000146605.3 Meleagris gallopavo
TGTGAAACACCGGTAAGCTATGGAGCTCTGAAGGGGAGCTGTGGGCTCCGGTACCTCAGGAGGGGATGTGCGTGCTCTTTAATGTGCGTGCAGTCTGCTTGTGCTATGGCAGAAGGGCTTTGACAGCTGGGACCGTGTTTGTGTTGTCAGGAAAAGTGGGTATCAACACTTCCCCTACTGGAAGATTTAAAAGTAGAGCCTCTCGTTGCTGCTTACCGTAGGTTTTTCATCTCTAGAAACACAGGTGTTTGAATAGTGCTGTTTTTCATGGGAGATGTGCCAGAATGTACCTGATGGACTATTTGCTGGGCCTTTCTACCACCCGAAATGTTACTGATATGATGGTAGTTCAGAAAGACTGTGCTGTGGATTTGTTTCCTGGGACTCACATGAGAAGGATGGCTGTGGAGATGTTGGTCTTGGGGCAGGGGTTGTAGAAGCTTTTGAGAGTGGCCTCTAATCGCTGACCGTGAAAATGAATTGTAAGGCTCTGCGTGCTCAGGTGGAG
>NW_011124323.1:0-416 GCF_000146605.3 Meleagris gallopavo
CCTAAGGGAGGGGATTTGGGGACTCCATGTTGGGTGGTGACGAAGGGGAACTGGGACTGAAGGAGGAGGGCTGAAGCAGATCCAAGTGAGGGGCAATTGGCTGCGATAAGGGAGGGGGTAACAGGAGAGTGACCTGGAGACATCGTGTGCGCGGAGGGGGAACAGAGGGTGAAGGGTTTGGCAGGAACTGGATGGAGGAATTGGGAGAGAGCAGAGGGAGGGTACTGGGGCTGCTTGGCAGCATGGGGAGCTCCGTCCTTCAGGATTTTTGGAGGAGGCAGCAGAGAGGAGATGGAGAGATCCATGGGTGCAGGATGTGGGGTGCAGGGCATGGAGCTGGGGACCCCTCCCAGCACTTAGGGGCGGCCTCTGCCAGGCAGGGACAGACGTCAGCGGTTCCTGCTGAGCTTGGGGAC
>NW_011124324.1:0-500 GCF_000146605.3 Meleagris gallopavo
TAGAATGTCTTGGGATGGAAGGAAATTTAAGAATCATCAAGCTTCAACCCCTGTGTCTGAGGCTGGGCTGCCAGCTTCCACATTTCATGCGGGACTAAACCAGGCTGCCCACGGCCCCATCCATCCTGGTCTTGGGCTCCTCCAGGGATGGGGAAAATCCGTTTTTGTATGTACTTGTTGGTAATGTTCTTCCCGTTTTGACGTGTCGACTGTGTTGTGCTCGGCCTCGTCCAACTGAGCCAAACCTGGAATTACCTGTTTTCTCCATTTTGTTGTGCAGCGCCAAAGAAACACGGCAAGCTCATCACCTTCCTTCGTTCCTTGGTGAAAGGCCCGCCCAAAAGAAGCCGAAAGGAGCGGGAGGTGGAGAAGGAAGGGGTGTTTGGGCTGTGACCTGGGAGAGCATCTTCTCCGCTCTGGTCGCGATGGTAAGGAACAGCCCATTGCTGAGATCTTCCTCTGCTGGGAGTCTGAAGATGCAAGGGAGATCATATCTAGCA